>NC_056737.1:516155402-516380402 GCF_019279795.1 Protopterus annectens | reverse complement strand
GAAGTAGCCATTGAAGAAGTCTCATGTGGAATCTGGCTAGGGAAACAATGGTGATTGAAGCTGCCATTGACCCCAATAGCTGAAGTACAGATCGAGCTGGGGATTTGTGGTGACAGAGCAACAGTTGAACTTGCCTTATTCTCTGAAGTCTGTGTTCTGGAAGGGATGCTGTACAATTTCTTGTGTCCAACAGTACCCCTAAAAATTCCAAAGGGGTTGTGATTCCCAGGCTTCGAGCTGTTAAGAGAGTATACTGCAGGGCTTCTTCCAGTACACACTTGGTGGGGGCGGTAAGGAGACAGTCGTCTAGATAAAACGCCCGAAATCCTTGAAGTCGCAAGTGAGCGATAACCACTGCCATGCATTTTGAGAATACTCTGGGGGCTGTAGAGAGACCAAAGGGCAAGGCTCAAAATTGGTAGTGACTGGCTCCTATATGGAAGCGGAGGTATCTTCTTGAGCGTTTGTCTATCTTTATGTGGTAATACGAATCTTGAAGATCTACAGAGTACATCCAATCATCTTCTTTCAGAAGAGGAAGGATTGACTGAACTGTGACCATCCGGAATTTCTCTGTTTTTACAAATTTGTTTAGTGTACTGAGATAGTACACTTGTGTACACTTACCATAAATGTAGATGTTTGCGTGTATTCACTGTTGCAGTCATTAAATTTGGGTAATCTGCTGGCAGGTTGCCCTCAGTCAGCCTGATTAACAAAGTCTTGGGTCCTGCGTCGGTTGCTGTCCCTTCTTCCATGAAGTCAGGTCATCAGGGGTACAAAACATGCAGCCGAAGCAATCGTATAGTAAAAGAAAAAAAAACGGGGCTGGAGTGTGGGTAACCAGTACTGCAACAGTGAATACACTCGAACATATACATTTATGGTAAGTGTACACAACTGTACCATGTTCTTCATGTTTCACTGTTGCAGTCATTACATTTGGGTAGATTCCCAAAGCTATGGTTGAGAGGATGGATTTATACAGAATTAGGAGCAGCTATAAGGCCCTGCAGGGCAGCAGGGCCAAAGCCAGCTCTGGATTTAGAGAAGAGAGGTAAATGGCAATGTTTGGTGAACGTATGAACTGAGCTCCAGGTAGCAGCTTCTAGAATGTCTCTAGTAGGAACCCCTCTGAGAAAGGCTGCAGAAGTAGATGCAGCCCTGGTGGAAAGAGATCTGATCCCCTGGGGGATAGGTTTACCATGGTGGACATAGCAGAAACGAATACAATGGCTTATCCATTTAGAAATAGTCTGTTTTGAAATAGGTTTTCCCTCTGCCCCTGTAGCAAAAGCCACCAATAGTTGCTCAGATTTTCTTAGAGATTTTGTCATGTTTAAGTAGAATCCAAGTTGTCTGTGCACATCCAATGAATGCAGAATCCGCTCACCTTTCTTCTGTGGATTGGAAAAGAAAGTTGGGAGATGAATGGTCTGATTAAGAGCCACACTGGATACCACCTTAGGCATGAAAGATGGATTGGTCCTGAGAGCCACCCTGTCCGGATGAAAGATAATGAAAGGCTCCACTGCGATAAGAGCCTGTAATTCTGAAATCCACCTAGCTGAAGTAACTGCTAAAAGAAAAGCTGTTTTCCAGGAGATAAATTTTAAATCTGCAGTAGCAGCTGGCTCAAAAGGAGGTGGAGTGAGTCTTATCAAAACAAAATTGAGGTCCCATGCAGGAGCTGGTGCTCTCCTGGGAGGTCTTACATTTTTGGCCCCTCTGGGGTACTGCTTTAGCAAAGCATGAGAAAAGAGGGGAGGCTCTGTGTTGTAATGAGCTGAAATGGCAGAGGCATGGATTTTTACAGAAGAAAAAAAAAGATAGGCCCTTGTGAAGCATGTTGGTTAAATATTGCAGAATCTGAGGAATATTGGGCACTGCTGTGCTTATTCCTTGTGCTTGGTTCCAGGCACAGAATCTTTTCCATTTGTCCGCATAAGATTTTCTAGTACTATGCCTTCTAGCCTCCAAAATGACATCCATCACAGGTTTGCTGAGAGATGCAACTGGTGAAATTAGTTGATTAGCCATGCTGCAAGATTCAGAGTTTGGAGCAGAGTGTGCAGAATGTGATAGTTCTGCTGAGACAGTAGGTAAGGTGTCAGAGGCAGGTACCACGGAGGAAGGTGTGACATATTGCGTAGGAGCGGGTACCAGTGTTGGCGAGGCCAGTCTGGAGCAATCAGTATCATTTTTGGTTTTCCCTGTCTGACTTTAAGTAAGACCTTGGAGAGCAGAGGCAGAGGAGGAAAAGCATAGACTGATGGGCTTTTCCAGCTGAAGGACAGAGCATCCACTTTCCAAGCTTTTTTGTGATGAATTCTTGTGCAGAATTTGTCTATCTGATAATACTGGGGTGAGGCAAAAAGATCTATGTCCGGACTCCCCCATTTGTGTGTCAACATGCTGAAGATTTGTAGATCCAGTTTCCATCCGTGTGGGTCCATAAGATTTGTGCTTAGTGTGTCTGTCAGAGTATTTTGCTTTCCTGGCAGGAATTGAGTTTGTTGCTGTATCTGGTAAGTCAAAGCAGTGTTCCACAATGCCATGCCTAGTCTGTAAAGGGGGCAGGAATGGGTACCACCCTGCTCGTTTATGTACCACATGACTGTGGTGTTGTCTGTCTTTATCAGTAGTTGTCCTGGATGAAGACAGTCCTTGAAGGCTGTCAGAGCATTCTGTACAGCTAGCATTTCTTTCTGGTTGATATATAGGTGCATTTGATTTGGGCTCCATTGGCCCTGAATGCATCTCTCTGCCAGATGCGCCCCCCCCAAGCATAATCTGATGCGTCTGTAGTCAGGGTTTTTGGCAGGCCTCTGCTCACCATAGGAACTCTAGCTGCAGGCAAGGAATGATAGGAATCATTGTTTCCAGGCTGTGACAATGTTGACTCCATAAGCTTTTTAGGTACCACTGAAGTTTCCTCATATGCAGTCTTCCATATGGAATTATTAGGATGCAGGAGGCCATGAACCCCAAGGCCTGCAGAATTTGTCTTGCAGATAGCTGGGTTTTTGTTGACACCTGTTTGAAGTAAGTCATCAATTGAATTTGTTTTTCTTGCATAACGTAGGTCATCTGGGCAGCTGTATTCAAGCTTGCACCCAGGAATGTAATTATTTGAGAGTGTACCAGTTGTGATTTATTTTCGTTTATGGTGTACCCTAGACAAGTTAGAAGTCTTTTTACAAACGCCAGATGTTTTAGAAGAGCGTCCTTGTTTTCTGCCTGAATTAGACAATCGTCCAGGTAAGGATATATTTGAATGTGTCTTTGTCTGCAAAATGCAATTACTGGTGCCAGGCACTTTCTGAAGACCCTGGGCGCAGTAGATAAGCCAAAGGGCAGTGCAGAGAATAAGAAGTTATGTACTCACCATAACGTTCCATCTGAGTAGGTAGCTTCATTTGTCTGCAACCTGTGGGTCTTGGATCCGATATCGGATCTGAGCCGGCAACTTGTTTCATAGCTAATGGATCCGAGCTCCTAGCTCCTCCCCTCACCCATAATCCCCTGCCAACCCTCCATGACCTCAGATCAAGTTTGCCCCTCAATATGTACCCAAAAAGGGTATTCCAACTTACATAGATCCGCTGAAGGCCAGGGGGAAGGAGGGGGGGATGGTTGCAGACAAATGAAGCTACCTGCTCAGATGGAACGTTACAGTGAGTACATAACTTCTTAATCTGAAGTTGGGACTTCATTTGTCAGCAACCTGTGGGACAGAGTCCCCAGCTACCTGAATCTTGGGTGGCCATCATGGAAGGATATTGCGGAGCACCGCAGAGCCAAAGGATGCTCTCCCTCTAGAAATCACGTCCAGTTTGTAGTGGTTAATAAAGGTATGAGATGAGGCCCAAGTGGCTGCCAAACAAATATCATCCAATGGAACTCTAGATTTGAAGGCCGCAGAAGTAGAGATGGAACGAGTGGAATGTGCGCAAACTCCTTCAGGTGCGGGTCTCCCAGAAGCTTGGTACGCTAACAGGATACATTGTGAAATCCAGCGTGATAGAGATATTTTTGATATTGCTTTCCCCAAATTAAATTTGGCAAAGGAAATGAACAGCTGGTCAGATTGTCTGTGACCAGCTGTTCTATGAGTATAAAAACGTAGCTGCCTATGAACATCTAATGAGTGCAGCTTGTACTCTCCTTTATTCTGATATTTAGGAAAGAAAACCAGTAAATTTATGGATTGATTTATATTGGTTTCTGATGCTATTTTGGGAAGGAAAGAGGGATTGATCCTGAGGTATACTCTGTCCGGATGAAAGATCAAATAAGGAGGCTTCACAGAAAGAGCTTGAAGCTCCGAAACTCTTTTCGCATAAGTAATGGCTACAAGGAACGCTGTTTTCCAGGACAAGTATTTGAGATCTACTGAAGCAGCAGGTTCAAAAGGTGGAGCAGTCAGGGCTTGAAGAACTAGTGAAAGATCCCAAGGTGGTACGGCTTCTTTTATAGGGGGTCTAAGCAAAAAGGTGCCCTTGAGAAAGGTTTTACACAATTTGGCTGACATCAAGGGCCCTTTGTCATGTCCCACATGGTAATGGGAGATGGCAACCAATTGCACTTTGACAGTTGAGCAACTAGCCCCTTCCTGAAAAAGTTCGGTTAGGAAGTCTAGTATGGATGGAAGAGGAGCCGTAAAGGGATCTAGATTATGATGCTCCGCCCAGACGGAGAAACGTTTCCATTTACTGCAGTACACTTTCCTGGTGGAAGGCTTATGCGCTGCCACAAGGATGGCTTTGACTGGTGAAGAGATACCGGGAGTCCTAACTAGGAGTGGAACTGGAGCAACCAAGCAGTCAGCTTCAGATTGTCCAGATTTGGGGTCGGTAAGTCCGACGGATGGGAGATTAGATCCGGACTGGGATCCAGAATCCAAGAGGGATTCACTAGGTGAGACCACAGGTAAGGGAACCAAATTTGCCGAGGCCAGAATGGGGCAATGAGGATCATCCTGCTCCCCAACCGCGAGGCTTTCGGTAAGAGTTGCAGCATCGGGGGTAGAAGAGGATAGGCATAGAGTAGACTGGGTGGCCAAGCATGCACCAGAGCGTCTCTTGGGGTTTCCCCTGGAGGGGGAATCAGAGCGAAGAAATTGCCGCATTTGGTGTTTGAGGGAGAGGCAAAAAGATCGCAGCAGGGTTGCCCCCATATCGCAAATATCTGCTTCGCTACTAGTGGGTTGAGAGACCACTCGTACGGGGTAAGAAGGGTGCGGCTGAGTTTGTCCGCTAGGATGTTGGCCCGCCCCAGAATGTGCGTTGCAATCAGAAAGCGGTTGGTGGAAATCGCCCATTCCCACACTCTCATGGCTTCGCGGCATAGAGGGTAAGACCTGGTTCCCCCCTGTTTGTTGATGTACCAGACAACCGACATGTTGTCCGACTGAATTGCAATCGTTCCTACGGGGAGGAGATTCTGAAGTGCTTGCAACGCGTACAGCACCGCTCTCATCTCCAGAATGTTGATATGCAGGGAGGTCTCTGTATCGTTCCACGTGCCTTGGACGGTCCTGCCTGAATAATGCCCCCCACCCCATGCCCCCCACCCCACCCCCACCCGAGGCGGGAGGCGTCCGTGGTCACCGTGGCGAGAGGGGGAGAGGTGCAGAAGGGCTGGCCCGTATGGAGGTCCGGAGCATGGAGCCACCATAATAGAGCCCTCCTGCAAGTCTTGCTGATAGCAATGGGGTGACGGAGAGGAAAAGACAGAAAGGACCATTGTACTAGAAGGGTCCATTGCAGTACCCGCATGTTCAGACGTGTGCATGGAAGGAGCGTTATCGCTGCCGCCATGGAGCCCAGCGCCCTCAGGACAAATTCCGACGGTGGGGTCTCTGATTGGAGGATAGCCCGCACATGAAGTTGCAAATTCTGTAGTCGTTCCGACGTCAGAAAGGCTCGTAGATCTCTGGTGTCTATTCTGGCTCCTATGAATTCTATGACTTGTGTCGAGGCCAGAAAGGATTTGTCGGCATTGATGGTGATGCCTAACTGTGGGGCTAGGCGGAGAAAGAAATCTCTGGCTGAGCAAAGTAGATGCCTTGTTGGGGCGGTCAGGAGCCAGTCGTCCAGGTACGGAAAGACTTGTATTCCCTGGAGTCTCAGGTGGGCCGCAATCACTGCTAATACCTTGGTGAACACCCTGGGGGCTGTGGTGAGGCCAAAGGGAAGGACCATGAACTGGTAGTGACTGGCTCCCAGCCGGAAGCGGAGGAACCTCCTGGATGGTCTGTCCATTAGAATGTGGTAGTACGCATCCTTGAGGTCTATAGAGCACATCCAATCGTTCTCCCTTAGAAGGGGGAGAAAAGATTGAAGAGTGACCATTCGGAATTTTTCCTTGGTTACCGACAGGTTCAAACGGGACAGGTCTAGAATCGGTCTCAAGTCCCCCGTCTTTTTTGGCACCAAAAAGAACCTGGAGTAGAACCCTAATCCGAGCTGGTCTTGGGGGACGGGCTGGATGGCTCTTTTTCTTAGCAGCTGCTGAATTTCTGCGGCTGCAGCCTCCCTCTGATCGGGTGGTACATCGGGGAGGTTCTTGAATTTGGAGGCATGAAGTAAAGGGATTTTGTACCCTCTGGATATAATTCGAAGCACCCAGCGGTCTGTCGTGATGGACTCCCATGCCGCTAGGTGCTCCGAGAAGTGCCCCCCCCCGACTGCCTCCAGAGTGGAGCAGTCTGGCAACCCTTCAGGGCTGCTGCGTGGGCCGGTCAGAGAAAGGTTCTCGGGACCCAAAGTTTCTCGGAGCCCCTCTGCCCCTGGGGCGGCGTCCTCCCTGTCCTCCTCTGCCACGGAAGGACTGGTTGTCCGGAGCGGGTTGGGAATGTTGCGATTTCCGGAACCACATCTTCTTCTGACCCTTTTGGTTCTTCGAAAAGGACCGCTGGGGAGCAGAGAAGCGGACTCCGACGGCAGACAACGTCTTCCCATCCTTCTCGCTCTGGACAAGTGTCTCGCGAACCGTTTTGCCAAACAGGGCAGAACCATCGAAAGGGGCGTTCGCAAAGGACGCTTTAAAGGGCTCCGCAAAGTCACAATGACAGAGCCAGGCCTGACGTCTCATGACTAGGCCCGCTCCGCTAGCTCTAGCGGCTCCCTCGGTGGCGTGGTACAATAGCCGCATAGAGGTATTTGAAATGGGTCTCAGAGTGGCCATTCGGGTGGAGTACAATTGTTTGTCTTCCGCCGACATGGACTCAGGGGGGGAGGCAGCGTATTCTTTGATAAGATCCCGCTGCATCCTGATGACATGTGCCATGTAGTTCAGAGACCTTACCGAGAAGGTCGCTGAACTAAAAACTCGCTTCCCTAAGCGGTCCATCGAGCGGGACTCCTTGCTCGGTGGATGGACTGAGGGGCTCTCCTGAGCTAGTTCCCTCTTCATGGCTGCAGCCGTCAACATGGCATCTAAGGGGGGACCCTTGCTCCAGTGTGACCGGTCTGTGGGGGGGCTTAGTATCCTGTCCGGGCGTTTGGGTATTGGCTCCACGGTGTCCGGGTCCTTCCACGCCCTGGTGGTAATAAGGTCCACCAAGGGGTCAGCCGGAGGGGACACCCAAGAGGTAGACAGGACTGCTTCGAATGCCTCCAGAAACACGGACTCGGAGGAAGACTTGGGGGCAGACCACCCACCTCTGATCCTCAGCATCTCCATGATGTCTCCAAAGTAGGCATCCTCAGGGGGTGATCTTGGGGAGCCTTCCCCTTCATCCAAGTCCATGTCCTCAGTTAAGGACTCAGGGGAGTCCACGTGCCTCCTCTTGCACTTATGCTTGCGGGGCACTTCCTCGGGGGGGCTGTCCGAGGAGGTCTCGCCAGCAACATCCTGTTCCAATGGAACTACCTGGGACATTGAAGCAGGCTGTCCCTTAGGCCGGGTGATGGAAGCCTGGCCCAGCAGAGAGGGAGTGCAGGGTGGAGCCGAGACAAGGGCCGGGGGTCCGGATGCTCTCGACAGAGCCCTCTCCATTACATCAAAGGCCGAGGGGGAACCGCTCTCCCTGGGCTCCGAGAGCCGGCTCCCACTCTGATCCGATGAAGGGATCGGAACTGGCGCAGAGATGGAGCCGAAGGCACACTGAATCGCTCGGATCCGAAGCTCGGGCCACGGCTCCGAGAGGTCGGATCAGACAGACTCGAGGGCAGGGTCAGATCCGAAGTACCAAGTACTGTCGGCGCCGACCCACCCCCGGCTCCGACGCTGCTCGGCTCCGAACGCTCCGAACCTGGGTAGCGGGTCGGAGAAGGAGCAATTGGAGCGAAAAAGGGTGTCGAGCTCCCCCCCGAAGGGGGGGGGAGGCAAGAGCACTCCCATCTGCAGCTGGGCCTGGATGAATCTTCGCATCATCTGGTCCAAGTCTGCATCAGACATGCTGAATGTTGATCTCGAAGAGGCCACCAAGGCAGGCCTGGAATGCCGCCTCGATGACCTCGATTAAGATCGGGCCTCCTCGGGCCCTGGGGAGAAGCAAGGAGATCGGAGCCGAGGAGGAGACCTAGAAGCAGTGGAAGGAGAAGCCCGCTTAGCTGGCGGGGCCGAAGCGGAGGCCTCGGCCCGCCACTTGTGGTGCTTCTCCCTCCGTTTCTCCCTCCTAGCCTCCCTGTCCTCCGGCGCTTTAGCGGGAGTTTGAGTCCCGGCCGAAGGAAGGGGGGCAAGAGTGGCAATAACCACAGCCTGTGGTAGTGTCACGGGAGCAGCGGAGGTCGGAGCCGAGTCCAGGGGCAAAAGTCCCGCCAGGACCAGCTTCGACCTCCGCTCTTTCAGTGCCCTGGGGTTGAACACTGCACAAATGGTACAGCCTGAGGAGAGGTGTTCAACCCCAAGGCACCGAACGCACAGAGTGTGGCCATCAGCCGGGGAGAGCTTATGGCCACACTCGGTACATTTAGAAAAAATGGCTTTTGGGAAAGGAGTGCTACCAAAACACACAGGCCCCAAAAAGACAACATACACACACACACTCACTAATGACCAGCGAAGGGAGGGAAAAACTATGTAAAAAAATTTAATATTACAGGGAACCTAACTCTTACACACTTTTTTTTAAATTAAGGTAGAGAAATTTGACAGAAAAACAGACTTAACGGACGATTTTTTGCTAGAGCTCAAGGAATCCAGCCATCCACAAGCGCGGCAAACTAGATCTGAGGTCATAGAGGGTTGGCAGGGGATTATGGGTGAGGGGAGGAGCTAGGAGCTCGGATCCATTAGCTATGAAACAAGTTGCCGGCTCGGATCCGATATCGGATCCAAGACCCACTGGTTGCTGACAAATGAAGTCCCTACTTCAGATCTGGTAATGCAAATAACCTGCTTTGAAGCGGAGGTATCTTATGCAAGATTCCCTGATTGGGATATGCAGGTAAGCCTCTTTTAAGTCTAGAGTTACCAACCAGGCATCCTTGCCTAGCATAGGCAGCAACTGTTGTAGAGTCAGCATCTTGAATTTTGGAATGTCCAGAAATGCACTTAGAATGGATAAGTCTAGAATTGGACACCATGATTTGTCTTTTCTGGGTACCAGGAAAAGTCTTGAATAAAAAACTTGTCCCTTTTCCTTTTCTGGTACTGGTTGAATAGCCCCCATATTCATGAGGGACATAACTTGTTTCTGGGCCTCTGCCCACTGATCTGGAGGCAGATCTGGCCATCCGTTTGGGATTGGCAATGTGTGGAAATGAAATCTGTATCCCTGGGATACGATATTTAAAACCCACTTGTCCTGGGTAATTAGTTGCCAGTTTCGTGCATGAAGTGCCAGTTTTCCCCCCAAAAGGGCGGCCAAAATATAAGTGCTTGATGATTGCAGTGGAAAGTCATTGAGACTGTTTACCGTAGGAAGGTGCCTTGTTAATTCCAGATATGGAGGTGGAGGCATCCCATTGTTTTGTTCTATCAGTTCCTTGTGACTGAAACCGGGAGCCTTTGGAATGTCTGGGTTTGACCTGAGTGGCTCTGGTGGATACTGGAAAGGACCAGTTCTTAGTAGGCCAGTGCCTACTGAACCTGGATGGCTGCACTTGTAGGAAATCTTTTACAGTTTGCATAGATTTAACTTTATCTTCCATCTTTTTCAAAACTTCTTCTGCCTTATTACCAAACAGCCAAACTGTTCTTGGTAGTAGCATGTAAAAGCACAGGCACTCGAAGGTAAATAAAATCTACTTTATTCGATAAAACCACAGTAGTTGAGCGCTTTCATCTACACACAGGTAGACTTCCTCAGAACAACTTCACAATTAATTCCTTGAGTTAATATAGACCCAAGCAACCAATCCATTTACCTTGTTATGTTAACAAGCAATTAAAAAATGTAATTAGAAAATTTGTAGCCATTAAGAATACTTTAAAGTGCCCTGTGCTTTAAACTGACGAATAAATACACTACTACCCCTTACTAGGTGTAAAACTAAAAACAATGTGTAATATATATATATATTCCCTAAGTATAATCAATACCTTATAAATCAGATTTTTAGTAATAAAATTAACATGTTCAAAATATCAATGAGACTTTCTTTCTATAAAGTACAATATATCTATTTTTCTGGTTATCGTGTAGCATGGATTCTCTAGACGAGTTACCATCATTGTTCTCGCCCAGGAGGGACGAGATTCATAAACTTCAATCCAGAATGGCAATTGTGAAAGGGGAACTAACTAGGCTCATTGAGCTTTTCAGCCAAGTAGAACCTCGTAGTACAGCCGGATGCGTGCCGACATCATCGCACGCTCAACGGAAGGATGGGAAGGATGTGAGCTCGATGGCGGCTATTCCAGTTGAAGGGGAGAAGGACAACATCGGCAGGCGAGCCTCTTATGGATCCGGTTCTAGTCATTTGGACATCAATGACAAAGTTGGTAACCATACAGAAAACGGATCGGAGGTTGTTTTTGACGCTTTGGGCGCTAAACCCAAACAGACGGTTCCCAAGAAAACCTATGCTATGAGCATGAACACTGTCAATACAGGTACTGTACCGTCACGAAAAGACTGTAATTCACATCAACACAATACAGGGTGGAATTTAAACAACTTTTTAGTTCAAAATGTAGATTTTTGTGCTAATTTTAACAAAGTACACAACTATGAAAGGCGGAATGCCAGTAATGATGAAAACGGAACTTTAAAGGAATCTATTATATTGTTTGGTAATAAATTGAAAACTTTGAAAAGTGTACAAATGGATAATGTTTATTTAAAACAATGTATAGATGCGAAGATTGTTCCTATGGGACTTAGGTTCTTTAAGTACCCATTAGGTATTGAGATGAATGATGAGAATATTGTGGAATGTACCAGTATGTTTGACAATTTTGGCTTCTGCTTTATGAAATTCATAGCATCTTGCAATGACAGAAAAATTTGCTGTTTGTTATCTGAAGTAGAGGAATTAAATGTTAAGATTACTAACGATTTACTGTATGAAGAAAATGAAATGTTATACAATAGTCAGTTTACTTGGGTGGAAAAGGTAATAGACAAACAGTATGAGAGAAAATGTAGAAAGATGCACAGAGATAGACAGCAATATGACAATAAGGAGGCATACAAGTGGGTTAACAATAAAAAAGATAATGTTTATAAAAGTAAGAAACAGTACAATGCATATAGGGACTACAATTTTGGAGCAAATGGAAGACCCCATTTTAACAATTTGAACAGCAAAAAGGAAGAAGGAGATTTTTTAAAAGAAAGGGAAACATGGAAAGATGCAGAAGCGAGGCAGGGCAAGATACATTACAATTGGAGAGGGGACCAAGGAAGAAACCAGCAAAGAAACAAATGGGGAACGGAACGGAGAAAAGATATAACATACTAAAACACAATGAAGTTCATTACAGTTTAGGTGAATACAATATTTTTAACTATACACACCTAGACATTAAAGAAGAACATTTCCAGTTATTCACCAAGGGAATGAATTTTGTCCCCAATAAGACAATCAATATAGTAGAACATATTATAGATTTTAAGAAATATATACGTAAAATAAACCTTCGTGTACTGTTAGAAGGTAAGCAGAGCAAAGCGAGGGGTGAATTTAGTAAGAGAAGTACATACACCCCACCCCTGAATAACACCTTAGCCATATTTGAAAAGTTGGTAATAGATGAAATGTATGCATATGCGAATAAATGTAAAAACAATAAAATTAAATATAATTTAAGTTATACTGAACACAATTTAATTAATGATTTAAAAATTAATTGCAATGTGCGTATTATGAAACCTGACAAAGGAGGGGGTGTTGTGCTGTACGATGGGATGGAATATATTAATAAAATTAATTGTATATTAAATTCTGGAAATTATGAAATTTCATCCATCAATGAAGTAAATATAGGTTATCGTAAAATTGATTTGTTTTTGGAAGATTTGCTGTTAGACGAAAGAATTGACGCTGACATGTATAATTATTTAAAAGTTGAGTTTCCTGTTATTAGTACTATAGTAGGGATACCTAAAGTACACAAAAATGTGAATGATCCCCCCTTTCGTCCTATCATATCTGGTAAAAGATCTAAAACTTTCCTTTTTGGATCTGTAATAGACAAATGGTTAAAACCTTCCTATAAGAACACAAGACATCTATTGAAAGACTCATGGGACTTCTTAGGGAGACTAACACCAGACTTGTATACCACAAGCATACATCTGGTCACCATTGACGTAGTAGACCTTTTTTCTAGCATCCCTTTGGATGAAGGGATGAGGAGATTTAGCAACAGTATTGACAAGTATAGTACCTTAGATTGGGACAAGAAGTTACTAGTGATGGAATTCATTGATATTGTGTTAACACACAATTATTTGTATTTTGAAGGTAAATATTACAGACAGTGCAAAGGGGTAGCTATGGGAGCGGCTTGCACTCCCATATTTGCAAATTTGTTTCTATTAGATTGGGAGAATGAACACATTTTGCAAACTGAATGGAAAGGTTATATTAACCTATACACGAGATTTTTGGATGATGTATTTATGATTTGGAATGGGGGAGAGGTTAAACTTAACGAGTTCATGAAATATTTAAACACTACAAGTGACTTCTTGAAATTCACGTTTAATACGGATTCTAATAATATAGCATATCTTGACACTTGTATAAGCATTGGTTACGAAGGGTTTAAATCTAAAATTTTTAGAAAGAACACCTTCAGTAACTCATATCTACAATATACCAGCTGCCATCCCTATTCACAAAAAAGAAGTATAATAAAGGGACAATTTATTAGAGCAGCTAGGATGACATCTGATTTTGCTGATTTGTTAGTTGAACTGGATTTTATAGGAGAGATGTTTAGAACCAGGGGATATCCAGGCAACATGATTACTGAACTAAAAGAATATGTGGTCAGCAATAGGAACACCCAGTACAAACCCATTTTGGGGTCAGTTGTGCAAGATAAACTAAAGGTGGCAGAGAATAATAGTAAGACCAATGTCAATAATTATTCTGGGGCATGTATCCTACAGTTTGCTCCTCACATACAGGATATAAAGGAAATAGTGGAAAGGAACTGGAATGTGTTGAGAATAGACAACAGTATATACAATATTATTGGAACAAGGCCTTCATTTGTATATAGAAATGGATTTAATTTGAAAAATGAGTTTGAGCACAAGATTAAGGATGTTAACAGGAAGGAGATGTGGATGGGCACACACAAATATGGGACATGTAACCAGTGCAACTTTATTATAAATACTAAGAAGTTGATGTTAGAGGACATTAATTCTACTGAAGTTATGTTCCAAAGGGGTAACTGTAGAACATCCCACATAGCATACCTAGCTAAATGCACGAAATGTGCCTGTTTCTACGTAGGCAAAACTGATAGATGCCTTCGAAACAGGATATACGACCACTATTATTGTATTAAAAGGAGAGATGAAAAGAATGCCTTACGGAAACATTTAAAAGGAAACGAAAGTTGTGATAAGTTTCTTTTTGGCATATTGGAGATTGTACATCCAAACCCTAGGGGGGGTTGTATCAAGAAAAAATTAGGTGAAAGAGAAGTAAGGTGGCAGATAAAATTGAATGCCTCTATGTATCCTGGTTTAAACGAAAATATTTCTATTAAACCTATTTTGGATCACAATATACATTAATATATGATTACAAGGCATTACTGTCAACTTTGTATGATAAAATTTCTATATTGTACTTTATAGAAAGAAAGTCGCATTGATATTTTGAACATGTTAATTTTATTACTAAAAATCTGATTTATAAAGTATTGATTATACTTAGGGAATATATATATTACACATTGTTTTTAGTTTTACACCTAGTAAGGGTAGTAGTGTATTTATTCATCAGTTTAAAGCACAGGGCACTTTAAAGTATTTTTAATGGCTACAAATTTTCTAATTACATTTTTTAATTGCTTGTTAACATAACAAGGTAAATGGATTGGTTGCTTGGGTCTATATTAACTCAAGGAATTAATTGTTAAGTTGTTCTGAGGAAGTCTACCTGTGTGTAGATGAAAGCGCTCAACTACTGTGGTTTTATCGAATAAAGTGGATTTTATTTACCTTCGAGTGCCTGTGCTTTTACGTGCTACTACCAAGAACAGTTTGGTTGCTTTCATTTGACTTTATAGTTGACTGTTCTGGTACTTATCTATTTTTCTTATTACCAAACAGACTGTCCTGTTGTAAAGAAGCATCCAACAATTTTGCTTTAACATGATCAGGCAGATTTTGCTCCTTGAGCTAAGCATGCCTTCTTATCACAGATCCAGTTACAGCGGCCCTGCAAGAGACCTCCAAGGAATCAAAACCACATTGCAAAGTATGCTTTCCAACTTGTTCATCTGAATGTAATAAATCCTGCAACTCTATTTTCCACACAGTCAGAAATCAACATCATTTTCTGTCTAGAACAGGAGGTATAGCCAAAGGCCTATGCTGAGGAAGAAGAAGGAAATCCCCAAGCCTCTTTTTAGATTCTGAGAAATCCTGACTCTCCCAGTGAAAGTGTCCCCTTAGGGTATGCAAAGTTTCTCCAAAAGAAAAATCCTCACGAGGAGAAGCAGAAGGGATGGAATCTTCTGCGTCAGAGTCCTCATAAGGGGGAATAGATAATTCCTGATCAGAAGGGGAATTAGAAGAAATAGAAACCTGATCTGATGATTCATAGTCAGTGCCTTGCCTAGGCCTCTTAGCAGGAGGGGGCTGGGTACCCCTGATCAAGGTAATTAAATCCTCGGCCATTTTGATAATTTGTTTTTTAGACATAGAAGTTGATTTTGGCCTTAGTTTTGAAAATGGCGTCAGTTTAATATACAAATCTTTAGGCCTGAAAACACCCTCAGAAGCCAGTGCCTGCTCAGCAGCTCCGGACACATCTAAGGTAGAGACATCTGCAGGTTCAATGCTTAAAGTGTCTCGCGGCATACCGGACTCCGAATGGGTCTCAGTAGAGGCCTGTGAATCAAAAGTAGCGGGTATCAGGGGCTGTGAAAGCGCCTCACTGAGTACCAGCATACCGGCGACTGGCTTAGGAGAAGCTTTGTCGTTGTTTTTGGACTTTGACGGTCTGTCTTTTTCTTTGCGTTTTTTAGGTATTCCGGTAGTCAGATTGCTAACCGATGACATTTCTGGGTAGTTAAATCTTGAGCCAAAATATTTTGATGCAAAAATATACAGACGCTTAATAGTGCATTGATTAAATTTAGCACAAAACTGACAGCAAGGCACATTGTAGTCAGGGCCTAGGCAAGGAATACAGTACAAATGAAAATCCTTATGAGGTATTTGCTTCCCACAAATAATACAATTAACTTTTACTGACATTGGTAAGGAGCAAGAAAAAGTTTCCCCAATGGGGTACTTGGCTTTAGGTTGAAGACTTCTGTTCTGAAACTCGAAAACGAAAATTTCAGGAGTCGGACGACCGGCACTTGCGAACTGCTTCTGCTTCGGGCACCGCGCGACAAGAAAGACTGATGAAAATGGTGTCGGCTGCATGTTTTATACCCCTGACGACCTGACGTCATGGAAGAAGGGACAGCAATCAATGCAGGACCCAAGACTTTGTTAATCAGGCCGACTGAGGGCATCCTGCCAGCAAATTACACAAATGTAATGACTGCAACAGTGAAACACGAAGAACATCCAGAATTGGTCTCCAGTCCCCTGTCTTTTTTGGCACTAAAAAGAACCTAGAGTAAAATCCGGATCCTATCTGGTCTGGGGGGACCGTCTGGATGACTTTTTTGTAGCAGCTTTTTGATTTTGTGTGCTGCTATTTCCCTTTGACTGGGTGGAATGTCATGTAACACTCTTGGTGAGACCAGGCACAGATGGAAGGGGATGAGAAAGCCTCTGGATATAATCCGTTGTACTCAAGAGTCTGCTGTTATCTTTTGCTAGGCAGCAGTGTACAAGGAGAAATGACCCCTGACCGCTTTCAGAGGTGAGCAGTCGGGCAATGCTTCAGGAGCGCTGATAGGGTTGGCCAGAGAAAGAATCTCTGCAACCCCGGTTCTGCGAACCTCCTATGCCCCAAAAGGGGAGTCTTCCATTGGAGTTTCCTCCTCTGCCTCTATGGGAAAACTCAGCACGTGTATCTCGGAAAGAACCCTGTGATTTCTTGTGCTAGATCATTCCGCTCCTCTGATTTCTGGAATAGAAATGCTGATGAGTGGAGTGTCTGACACCAACGGCAGACAAGGTCTTTCCATCTTGTTCACACTGTGCCAGCGTATCCTTGACTTTAGGGCCAAACAAAGAAGCTGCCTCTATGGGGCATTCATGAAGGAAGCCTTAAAGGAGTCCGCAAAGTCACAAAGGTGCATCCAAGCATGTCTGGCAACTATACCTGCGTCTGACGCTCTCGCCGCCCCTTCCATTGAGAGAAATAAGACGCATGGAAGAGTTGGAAATGGACTCTAGGGTGGCTATCTGAGAAGCCACATTATCACAGACTTCATAAGAAACAACTCCTGCCAAGGTGTTAGAGAGCTACTTGATAAGATCTTGCTGAAGCCTGGTAAAATGTACCAAATAATTCAAAGACCTAATCTGTCAATTGCCCAGGACTCCTTGTTGGGTGGATGGACAGTCTGGCTCTCTTCTGCCAAATCCTTCTTAGTAGCAGCTGCCACCACCATACTGTCAACTGGGAGACCATGTGACTAGTGGGGGTGCTCCACGGGGAGACATATCTTGTCTGGCCTCTTAGGTAGCGCTCCCATGGTATCAGGAGCCTTCCATGCTCGCTGCATGATGAGTGCTGGACCCAGGAGGTAGGGGGC
Organism: Protopterus annectens; assembly: GCF_019279795.1. Taxonomy (NCBI): domain Eukaryota; kingdom Metazoa; phylum Chordata; order Ceratodontiformes; family Protopteridae; genus Protopterus; species Protopterus annectens. Next base: position 516,363,092 of record NC_056737.1, on the reverse strand, counting down.
CCGGGCACGGATTCCTGAGAGGAAGGATTAGAGGGCTTCCAGTCACCCCTCTGTCTAAGGATCTCGAGGATGTCACCAAAGGACACCTCATCAGAGGGTGACCGTGGGGACCCTTCCATGTCATCAAAATCTATCTTCAGTCAATGACTCCTCAGTGGATTCCATGTGCTTTGTCTTGCACGATGCTTTGCGGGGCTTTTCCTCAGTGGGAGGTTCTGGGGAAGACTGCAAAGAGGGGGTCTCCTGAGGAGGAGAGACCTGAAGCTCTTGTGCCCAGTGTCCGGAGGTTGAAGCTTGTGGCTGTTGCAGCACAGAGGGGGCGAGAGGACTCCGACAAATGAGATTTGCCAGCAGAGGCAAGCGCAGTCTCCATGGCCTGGAAGGCTGGCCCACCTAAGGAGAGATGGGAGCCCGGAACTGAGCACAACCTCTGAACCGGGGTCACACCCCACCCCGACGAACCCGCCCCAGACCAGGAGTCTCAACAGGACTGTGATTCGTAAGAGAGAGCATCCCTGGAAGGTGCCATAGAGAAAAATCAGTGTGGAGCCAGGAATGCCCTTCCCAATGGCACAGCTACTGGCCTGAGAAGAGCTGGATGCCCAGTGCACCGAGGGCCACAAGGACGACGACTGATTCCAAAGTGAGATCCACTATTGCAGTCAAGAGGGAGGGAAGCTGCTGTCTGAGTAATAGGCTTCGAGACTTGAGTAGAAGCCGAAGGAGGAGTATACGTTGAGGTTTGAGGTAAAATACTCTCACCTGAATGAGGGTATGTGTACTTTGATGGTTGAGAGACACCTCTGGCCACAAGCAACTGGTCAACAAGCCGCAAGACATCCTGCTCAGAAAGACTTTTGGTTGACCTCATGGAGAAGGCTGATGGCGATTCTGGCCTTACCAGGAAAAGGACTATACTAACTGCTTCCAAAAGAATCCAATGAAGGGGAATATTTGGTCCTTGTTAGTTTAATGGGTGCAGAGCTCAGAGCCGAGGAAGTCTGCACCGAAGAAAACGGTGTGGAAAAAGTCTACGCCGAAGATGTCGGTGCCATGGTAGTTGAAGGTCTCTGCACCATAAAGGCAAAGGTCTGCCCCGAAGGGTACGGTGCCATAGTAGAAAGTGTCTGCACTGGCAATAAGGATGGTGACAAGAAGGACTGCACCGAAGTACATGTCGGTGCTGAAAAAGTCTGCGCCGTGGAGTACAGAAGAGTCATACTTTGAGCCGAAGGTGAGTGTACCAATGGTGCCGAAGGGGACTGAACCTGTACTGACAGTGCCGTTAGGGGTTGTGATAGAACTGTCAGAATCATAGTAGTCTGCACAGGAAACACCGGTGCAGATATCAATAAAGGAGACATGGCTTGTAGTCAATCATTTGGGGCGGTGCCGAGCCTGGAGCCGTCAGGATCACAGGTGGCAGCGCCAGAGTAGTAATCAATTTCATCTTCTTGTGAGTTGACCAACTCCCTACGATCTCCAGAGAGAGAAGAAGGGAGTGACTTCGATGAAGAAGAGGAAGAACCCCTCTAGGAGGGGGTGAGCCCTCCGACCTAGAAATAGCCTCAGAGAAAGGAGACTTGAGGAGACCTTTCAAAATTAACTTATTCTTCCTCTCGTTGAGAGTCCTGGTAGAGACGTTTTTACAGATCCCACATGGAGGATCTATAGTCAAGTGGGAGACATTAAGGCAGTAGACACAAGTCATGGCCACCGGAAAGTGGTAACTTACGGCCACAATCCTTGCCTGCTTGAAACCAATGGAACTTTTCTTATCCGACATAGCTGTTGTGGAGAAGAAGCACAGTAGCAAAAGAAAGAATAACGGCTACCCAAGAATGGAGAATTACCACAAGGTAAGAAAAGAGGGTAATAAAGGGAAAGGACTAAAGGGAGAGAGTCTAAAGTGTGCGATAAGGTAGGAAAATATCAGAATAAACTTTTGAGAAAATTTTAGAGTAATAATATATAAACTGTGAAAAAAATTAGACACTTAGCTGAGAGAGTGGCTTGACACGGCTGTTCAGCAATGCGGCAAACGAGATCTGAGGTAACAGGGAGTAGAGCATTCTGGGTAGGACTTTGGCTTGAGAGTTTTTGGCAGCCGTGAGCTTGATATTGGCCGGCTTGGTTCCGAGGACGAACTGATAACCCATCAATAAGGAATGAATGAAGATTAACAACATCCTGCAAACATTCTGTCTAGATACTGGAGCCCTCCAATGGTTTCAATCCTACCTGAATGGTCGACAGCAGGCTGTCTTCTGGCAGAACAAACTCTCTAACCTTCTACCTAACACCCTTGGAGTACCACACGGCTCTATACTAGGGCCCTTGCTGTTCTCCATCTTCATTAACGACCTTTATACTGTCATACCAAAAGTCAGCTGTATCCAATATGCTGATGACTCTACTCTGATTTGCTCAGCCACATCTCCAGTAGAGTTATGGTCAGCTACCCAGACCACCTTTAATACAATGGAAAACTGGCTTTCTGAACATAGTCTGATCCTAAATCCCAAAAAAACTAAAATGCTGTTATTTTCACCAACACGTAGGTCTACCGCTTTCACCTTTACCATAAAATCAAATGATGGCACAATAACCTCTCCTGACCCATCAACAAAACTATTAGGTGTCATCATAGACAATAATCTAAAATTTGACCTACATGTTAACCAAACTATCAAAACCATCAATAAAAAACTAGGGTCACTTTACAGAATAAAAGCCTTCCTAACCCCTCCAGCTAAAATTGTCATAGCTCGCTCTCACCTTCTTTCAACTCTTCTGTATGCATCCCCTCTACTCTCAAATTTAAACAAGACTGCCCTTAACAAACTCTCAATTTGCTACAACCACATTGCCAGGTTTGCCACTGGGCTGCCTTTTAGGACACATCATTGCATCAATCTAAATCAGCTTGGGTGGCTTGAACTACCCAGCCTAATCCAGCATAACCAACTGATTATGGCCTATAAAATCCTCTATAATCCGGACAATACTCCTGCACTTAAAAATATTATCACCCCCTATAACAATCCTAGACTGCTTCGATCCTCTAACAAACTAATTCAGACTAGCAAAATTAAACAGCCGGTGATTCTCTCTTTGCAAACTCTGTAAGTAGATCCTGGAACTCTCTTCCAGCTGATATTACCTTACTTTCCACCTTAGGTCAATTTAAAACTAGACTCAAACAACATTTGTCACTTAACTGGCTATGTCAATGTATCAAGCCTGGCTAACTCTCTCTAGAATGTGTAAAAATCTGTTAACCAGTTTACTGTGCAATTTAATTTAATCCTGACTTGTGCTCAGGATTAACTGTAACCTGTGGAACTTGTTTAACTTGCTTATTTATGTAATCTCTGTAAATAGTCTGCTTGTAATATGCAATGCTGATATTATGTAATGATGTATCTGCTTACCCTTGGAGCTTTTCTCCCCGGGCCTCCGCTGAAAATGGACAGGCATCCAGTCGGACTATCCCAGTCAACAAATGTAAAATAAAAATAAAATAAATAAAAAAAACATCAGATCAATGGGTTATTACAACCAAAGTGTGACACTTCACATTTACTTGCATTAAAACCCATGTTCTTACTTCACGGCTAAGTGTACACAGTATTAATACACCCCTGCAGGATATCTTGAACTTTCACTGAATTAATGATTGACCCTATTTTGGTGTCATCAGCAAGCATACTAATATACTGCTTTGATTTGCAAAGTCAAACATGAAGAACTTAAACAGCAAGGGTATAACCACTGAACTCTGAAGAACCCCAACTGTTACCTTTCTATCATAAGTAATGTTCTTAATTTTAAGTTTGAAGGGCTTCTCAGTTAATCGGCCACTAATCCAATTAACTACATGCTGATTTATACCCAATTTATACAAAACAGATAATGTATCTATGTGGCACAAAGTTAAATGCCTTGGACAGATACAGACATATCTACTGATGGCTTAAATCCATTGACTCCCATACATTTTGAAAGAAACCTAACAAGTTTCTCAGACATCCAACTCATCCATCTACTCTCATTGGCTAATAGCTCTATTATGCAAAAAATATATATTTTAAAATATTTTGTCTAATGTCCAAGTTTAACCAATATAAAACATGACACTATTCTTACAACTGATAAATTAACATTTACATTGTGTATCCTCCTCCTGTATGTACTTTGTTAGTCCTTAGCTGGGTTTGAGGATACCCTCCCCTCCATGTTATATCTGTACAATATTTTCTTGTATAAAGTACATCAATCAGTGCTTTTGTTCATACAAGAACCAGCCTTCGTTCTCCCACTAGGCCAGTTTCCACAGTAGTGCTTCTACCATTTTTTCTTCACAAAACAAATACAGCCTTACTTCACTAAGGGGTCTGTGCTTTTGCTACTACATCATTTTACCCCACCATCATCTCAGTTTGCTCTTCTTCTCCCCCTTAACTCTTCACTTGACCAGGGAGACACGGGGAACTAAAAATAAAGTTCACACAGTGAAGTACCATTTGTCTTGGGCTCTCTTTTACAAAATTCCTGCTCTCACTGGGATCTACTTCCATGCCTGTCTCACTGTGCACAGTCTGGCACACCTTCACGGAGTCAAATGGCTATTGATAATAACTCTGTCATCTGCCTAAATTTGGGCCTCTCCAGACATTCTTGCTTTCCTACTTATACTCAGGATACTTCACATACTACCTTCCTCCTCCACTCCATTCCAGTCCATTGTACTACCATCGGCCTCCTTGTCCTCCTCCCTTAGGTCTCTTCAAATGGTCACCAAGATAGCCTTTTTGTTTCTTGGGGAAGGGGGTGTCTTCAATGGTGATCTGTCCCTGTATTCCTCTTCCCATTTCTCTGGTGACCTGTCTCTGTATTCATCTTCCCCATTTCTCTGGTGACCTGAATTTGAAGGGACCCATGCATTAGACAGAGCATTTAGTAGCTGCTTCTGTCCATTTGTAATACAGAAGGCAGTCCTGGGGTGTATTTTCCATTTCCCATCCACAGATCTAAGCTGTGCTTGAAAATGGACAAGGATGAACTTTGTTTTATGTGGATGTGGAGTCTGTTCCACAGCAGCAGTATCCCCTGCAAGGTGTAGATGTCCTCCAAACAGTTTTGTTGATGTTGCAGAAGAGGTTTTGATCCCTAGACTGAACATTTCTGATGTCACTTGACTGACGTACAGTAAATCCATCAATAATGGATCAGAGGATGTCTTGTATGCCAGTCACAGGTCACCTCTTAGTCTGTAGGATACAGAGTACAGTGACAGGGCTTTGAGTCGGTTCATGCAGGACATGTAGTTTAGGCCTTGTATCCTTTCAGTAATATAACCCTGTGGGCGTTCCAGTTGTTGCATGTGTCTAGACAGATACATGCCAAACGGGTCATTCTATTCAATGATTGGCCTAATGAGGGCTAAGTAAAAAGGGACAATGACATCCCTGTAGCTTGACACAATCCCTTTGATTATAAGCTGTGCAATACAGAAGTACAGTCTTAGAATAACAGACAAATGTTGGTCAAAAGTTAGGTCACTGTCCACACAAGTAACCAAATCCCAAAGAACTGAGTCAACTCCTAGAGGTGTATTGTCAATGTAGTAGCTCTCTGGGATAGATGACTTCATAAAGGATACAATAATGTCGTCTTTGACATTTAGTTTCAGTCCATGATTTTAGCACCAGTTATTTGAGATAAACCTTCTTGAAAGATGGCCAAGTCATTTGGGAATTCAATACCTGCTCCTAGCTTTCAGTCATCTGCAAATCTAGTCAGCCAGAGTCCTTTGGTATAAACTTTTACTTGAGAAAAATAGATACCAAACAGGATCACTAAACAAAAACACTATTTGGTTTCCCTACTCTGTGTGGACTGTCACCTTGTGGATCAAGACCACTATCTTCCATGATCTATTTGAAGATCTAGTCTTACATAAGTTATACTATGTACCCCACTCCCCCAGTTCCTTCCACCAGACCTACATTTCAAAAGTCATCACTTCAAACTCTAGTTCCAAATCATGTTTTTAAACTTGCTTTGCCTAACCCGGACTTAATATACAGTACTTCAATTCATGTATTTCCATTTGGCTCAACCGTATCAAATTTCACTACTTGCCCCAATACTTTTTAGCTCAGATCACTCATTTCCAGTTTTTATGTAGCCCACCGTGCTCTACATATTTCCCACGTTAGCTGTAATGGTACATAGCCCCTTTAAAATTGTTGTAATTGTCTTCTTAGTTTGCCATTTTGCTCTACATCCCCACCACCTTACAATCTCTCTCCGAAAAAGGGGTCCGAATGGAGAGATGAAAAGTCAGCAAGCAAAGAGTAGTAGTGGTGCTGAAATTGAATTCATCCTCGGGTCTTGGGGAGTACCTTCACAAAATGGACCCTGTTTTCTATAAAATCTCACCGAGTGGAGAAATCGGATACCATCATGGCAATATCAAATAGAGAAAACTAAACTATAAAGCAGTTAAGACAAGCAGTATCACTGCTAGAATACTACTGAAGAGGGAGCAGATCCACAAAATACTAAGAAAGACAGACGGGATAAAAGCAATGTGCAGTATTAGAACATACCAGGATCTATCATCGTAAATAAATTAGAAGTTATGTACTCACCATAACGTTCCATCTGAGTAGGTGTATTCATTTGTCTGCAACCTGTGGGGTTATGGATCCGATATCGGATCCGAACCGGGATGGTTTTCCAGCTATGGATCCAAGCTCTCAGCTCCTCCCCTCACCCATAATGCCCTGCTCTACCCTCATGACCTCAGATCGAGTTTGCCAACAGCAAGAACACCCTGAAAAGGGTAACAGATAATATGCAGGAAACTGAAAGGCCAGGGGGATAGGAGGGCGGGATGGTTGCAGACAAATGAATACACCTACTCAGATGGAACGTTATGGTGAGTACATAACTTCTAAATCTGAAGTAGGAGATTCATTTGTCTGCAACCTGTGGGACAGAGTCCCCAGCTACCTGAATCTTGGGCGGCCATCATGGAAGGATATTCCAGAGCACCGCGGAGCCAAATGATGCTCTACCCCTAGATGCAAGATCCAACTTATAGTGGGAAATAAAAGTATGAGATGAAGCCCACGTGGCTGCTGCACAAATATCATCTAGAGGAATCCTAGCCTTGAAGGCTGCCGAGGTAGATACTGACCGGGTTGAATGGGCATGTACACCCTCCGGTCCGGGCCTTCCTGAAGCTTGATAAGCCAATAAGATGCACTGTGAAATCCAGCGAGACAGAGAAACTTTAGAAATTGGCTTGCCCAAATTAAATTTAGCAAAGGAAATAAACAACTGGTCGGATTGCCTATGACCAGCCGTTCTGTTTAGATAAAATCTAAGTTGCCTGTGGACATCTAATGAGTGAAGCTTGTATTCACCTTTGTTCTCATATTTAGGGAAGAAAACAGGGAGGTTAATGGACTGATTAATGTTTGCTTCAGAAGCAACTTTAGGAAGAAAGGACGGGTTGGTCCTGAGGTAAACACGGTCCGGATGAAATATCAAGTAAGGAGGTTTAGCTGATAATGCTTGAAGCTCTGAAACTCTCTTGGCCGATGTAATGGCTACCAAAAAGGCTGTCTTGTAAGACAAGAATTTGAGATCCACCGTAGCCGCTGGTTCGAAAGGGGGGGCGGTCAAGGCCTGGAGAACCAAAGAGAGGTCCCAAGGAGGAACCGCTTGTTTTACAGGGGGCCTGAGAAGAAAAGTACCTTTAAGGAAAATTTTACACAACTTGGCTCCATGTCCAATGTGATAATGAGAAATTGCCGCCAGTTGTACTTTGACTGTGGAACTGCTGGCACCATCGTTAAAAAGAGTGGTTAGAAAGTCAAGCACTAAGGGGAGAGGAACCGTGAAGGGATTCAGGCCTTGCCGCTCCGCCCACAAAGAAAACCGTTTCCACTTGCTGCGGTAGACTTTCCTAGTGGACGGTTTATGAGCTGCCACCAGTATTGCCTTAACAGGTGACGAAATACCAGGAGTCCTGATCAAGAGTGGAACTGGAGCAGCCAAGCGGTCAGCTTCAGGTTGTCCAGGTTCGGAGGAGGTATGCAGGATGGATGGGATATCAGATCCGGAATGGGATCTAGAATCCAAGGAGAATTCACCGAGTGAGACCTTAGAAAGGGGAACCAGATCTGTCGAGGCCAGAACGGAGCAATGAGAATCATTCTGCAACCCACCCGAGAGGCTTTCTGAAGAACTTGGAGCATCAGAGGTAAGGGTGGATAAGCGTAAAGAAGACCGGGTGGCCAAGCATGCACCAGAGCGTCTCTTGGAGAACCTCCTGGAGGGGGTATCAGAGCAAAAAAACTGTCGCACTTGGTGTTTGAGGGAGAGGCAAAAAGATCGCATGAAGGAGTTCCCCACCGTGCGAATATGCGTTCCGCTACTTGAAAATTGAGAGACCACTCATAAGGGGTCAGAATGGTGCGACTGAGCTTGTCCGCCAGGATGTTGGACCGACCCGGAATGTGCGTTGCTATTAGAAAGCGGTTGGTGGAGATTGCCCATTCCCAAACTCTCATGGCTTCTCGACAAAGGGGGTAAGACCTTGTTCCCCCTTGCTTGTTGATGTACCAGACAACAGACATGTTGTCCGATTGAATCGCAATTGTTCCCAAGGGAAGAAAGTCCTGAAGTGCTAGCAACACTAAGAGCACTGCTCTCATCTCTAGAACGTTGATATGCAGTAAGATCTCTGTATCGTTCCACGTGCCTTGGAAGGTCCGGCCCGCAAAATGCCCCCCCCACCCGAGGTGGGAGGCGTCCGTGGTCACCGTGGCGAGGGGGGGGGGAGCACAAAATGGGCGGCCTCCGTGGAGATCTGGAGAGTGAAGCCACCACAGGAGGGACCGCTTGCAAGCCTTGCTGATCGCAATGGGATGATGCATAGGGAGAGCAAGGTATGACCACTGTACTAAGAGAGTCCACTGGAGGATGCGCATATTTAGCCTGGCAAGAGGGAGAAGTGCTATAGCAGACGCCATGGACCCTAGAGCCCTCAGGACCAACTCCGCCGGAACAGAACTTGAGTGGAGAATGGCCCGCACCTGGAGCTGCAGATTTTGAACTCTGTCCGCAGTGAGGAAGGCTCGTAAACTCCTTGTGTCTAGCCTGGCCCCTATAAAATCTAAGAGCTGTGTGGGCGCCAGGTTGGATTTCTTTGTATTTATTGTAATGCCCAGAAAGGGAGCAAGATGGAGAAAGGAGTCTCGCGCCAATAATAGTAGATGCCTTGTTGGGGCGGTAAGAAGCCAGTCGTCCAGGTAGGGAAAGACCTGCACCCCCTGAAGCCTCAGGTGGGCCGCTACCACTGCTAATACTTTGGTGAACACCCTGGGGGCTGTGGTGAGACCAAAGGGAAGGACCCGGAAAGTACAGTTTTGTACCTACCATAAATGTAGATGTTCGAAGATCCACATTGCTGCAGTCCTTACATATGGGTAGTCCGCTGTCCTCGGTCGGCCCGAATATCAAAGTATTAGGCTGACGTCGGTCAAGGCGCTTAAGACTGACATCAGGACGTCAGGGTACAAATGCGCATGACCGACGTCATATCCTCAGTCTTTTCTTGCCCCAGATGTCAGAAGACCCTAAAAAGAAAGGCCAAAACCAAAAGACAGCAAAAAACAACCAACCACCCTTGCACTAATCATATGTACAATATATACAATATCCAAAATATTCACAACCCAAACCACACAACCGCCTCTAACTACAGAGGGGAAGGAGGGAGGGTAAATTGGACTGCAGCAATGTGGATCTTCGAACATCTACATTTATGGTAGGTACAAAACTGTACTATGTTCTTCATCTCACATTGCTGCAGTCCTTACATATGGGTAGAATCCCAAAGCAGAGGTAAGGGAGGATGGCAAAACTAGAAAGCATTAGGAGCTGCCAAAATGCCCTGTAAAATTGCAGTGGCAAAACCAGCCCTAGATTTAGAGTAAAGTGGAAGGTGGTAATGCTTAGAGAAAGTATGCACTGAACTCCAAGTAGCTGCCTCCAAAATATCTTTAGTTGCCACCCCTTAAAAAGCTGTAGAAGTGGCAGTAGCCCTAGTGGAATGAGGCCTAATCCCAGCTGGAATCTCCTTACCATGATGGGAATAACAGAAAGCAATACAAAACCCAATCCACTTAGAAATAGTTTGTTTAGAAACAGGCTTGCCCTGAGAACCCAAAGCAAATGAAACAAATAACTGCTGAGACTGTCTGAACCCTTTTAGTTCTGCTCAAATAATATCGCAACTGCCTGTGTATATCCAAAGTGTGCAAAATCTTTTCCCCTTTATTTTGGGGGTTTGCATAAAAAGTAGGCAAATGAATAGTTTGGTTTAAAGCCACACTAGAAACCACTTTAGGCATAAAGGAAGGATTAGTACGCAAAGATACCCTATCCTTATGGAAAATTAAGAAAGGCTCAACCGCCATAAGGGCCTGTAATTCAGAAACCCTTCTCGCAGAGGTAATGGCCAACAAAAAAGCAGTCTTCCATGATAAATATTTCAACTTGGCAGTAGCTGCAGGCTCAAAAGGTTGTAGAGTGAGTTTCTCCGACACAAAACTGAGATCCCAAGCAGGAGTAGGAGCTCTACGTGGGGGTCTTATATTCTTTGCCCCTCTAAGGAATTGCTTAAACAAAGGATGAGAAAACAATGGTGGGTCACAGTCATAGTGAGCAGAAATTGCTGCAGCATGAACCTTAATAGAGGAGAAGGACAAACCTTTGTCCAGTAACTCAGTAAGATATTGAAGAGCCACACTTAAATTAGGCTTAGAAACATCAAATTCCTTTGCTGTACTCCAAAATAAAAATCTCCTCCATTTATCTGCGTACACTTTCCTTGTACTAGGCCTTCTGGCCTCCAAAATAACATTCAAAACTTGCTGTGGAAGCTGAGACCCTCCAGGGTTTAAAACAGAATATGCCAGGCTGTTAGATGTAGAGAGTGAAGTTTGACATTGAGTAAATGACTGTTCTCCTGAGACAGCAGGTGTGGAATCAAGGCAAAGGCCATGGAGGCTCCCGTATCAGACTTCTCAGTAATGGGTACCAGTGCTGTCGAGGCCAATCTGGAGCTATTAAAATCATCTTTGGCTTGTCCTGTCTGACCTTCAGGAGTACCTTTGGGAGGAGAGGCAGAGGTGGAAAGGCATACACATGAAGATTGCTCCAATTGAATGAGAGAGCATCCACTTTCCAAGCTGTGGGATGAAACCTTTTGTGCAAAACTTTGGCAGCTGGTAGTTTAGTGGAGAAGCGAACAGATCTATGTCTGGAGTTCCCCATAACACTGTCAATTTCTGAAATACATGAGGATCCAATTTCCACTCGTGGGGATCCATAATTTGTCTGCTCAACACATCTGCTAAGGAGTTCTGTGCTCCCGGCAGAAACCTTGCCTGAAGATTTAGCTGTAAACTGAGAGCAGTCTCCCACAAAATCATTGCTTGTCTGCATAGAGGATAAGAATCGTTCCCCCTTGCTTGTTGATGTACCACATGACAGTTGTGTTGTCTGTTAGAACCAACACCTGCCCTGGAAGAAGTAAATCCTTGAAAGCTACTAATGCAAATTGGACTGCTAACATCTCCTTCAAGTTGATATGTAGATGTTGAAGTCTGGCAGGCCACGTGTCTTGTACCCACTTTCCATTTAGATGAGCTCCCCAAGCTTTGTCTGAGGCATCTGTCGTTAGAATCTGACTCGCCTCTGGCCGGGTCACAGAGAGTCCCTTGTTTAGGTGACATTCCTGAGCCCACCACAAAAATTCCTTTTGAATGCAAGGTATTATCTGAATGACAGTGTCCATATCTTGGCAGTGCTGTGTCCATACATTTTGAGATACCATTGTAGCTTCCTCATATGCAGTTTGGCATTGGGAAGCACCAGAATACAAGATGCCATGAACCCCAAGGCTTGAAGGACTGTCCTTGCAGTCAGCCTGGACTGATGAGACAATTGATGGAAGTACAGAGAAAGATTCTTTTGTTTGTCCGGGGTCAAAAAGGCCATCTGGGATGCTGTATTCAGTCTCACACCCAGAAAGCACATTTCCTGAGAGGGTACTAGACTGGACTTTATTTCGTTCACAGAATACCCCAGGCATCTTAGCACTGCTATCACATACTGTAAATGATGAAGAAGTTCGTCCTTTTCTTGGGCCAGACTCAGGCAATCGTCCAAATAAGGATAGATCTGTATTCCTCTTAGCCTGAAGAAAGCTATCACTGGAGCCAGAACCTTCGTGAACACTCTGGGCGCAGTAGAGAAGCCAAAGGGCAATGCAGAGAACTGATAATGAGAAGTCCCAGCCCGAAAACGCAGATACTTCCTGCAACTGAGCCTGATAGGAACATGAAGGTAAGCCTCCTTGAGATCCAGAGTCACCATCCAGTGATCTTTGCCCAGCAGAGGTAAAAGCTGTTGTAACGTCAACATTTTGAACTTGGGAATGTCCAGATATGTGTTGAGGATAGATAAATCCAAAATTGGTCTCCATGTGTTCCCCTTCTTTGGTACTAGGAACAGGCGAGAATAAAATCCTAGGACCACTTCTGGCAGAGGGACCGGTTGTATGGCCCCTATTTGAAGTAGCAGAGAAATTTGTTTGTGAGCCTCTAGTCTTTGCTGAGGAGGAACGTCCGGCATGCCTTTGAAAGGAGGCAAGGTATGGAAATAAAACTTGTAACCTTGGTGTATGATATCCAATACCCATATGTCTTGGGTAATCAAACTCCAATTTTCCTTGAAGAGTGCCAACCTTCCTCCCAAAGGTGCTGCCAGGCAAGAAGGATCTGGCAGCTGAAAAGGTAGGTCACTGGGCCTGTTTACGAAAGGACTGGCCCCTGCCCTCACCCGAAGATTGTGCAGGTGAACTCCCTGTTCTAGGTCTGAAGGAACTCTGAGTTCTACCCCTACCACGTCTAGATCTACCCCTAGACTGAGAATCATAAGAAGGATATGTCCACCCCTTAGCAGGCCAATTCCTACTAAACTTCGGAGGCTGAACTTGCAAAAAATCTTTAACAGCCTGCATAGACTTAGCCTTGTCTTCCATTTTCTTCAAGACTGACTCCACAGGTGAACCAAACAACACATCAGACTGTAAAGGAGCATCCAAAATCCTTGTCTTAACATGGTCAGATAAATTCTGATCCCTCAGCCAGGCGTGCCTGCGAAGAACTGAACCAGTGGCAGCCACCCTAGACGAGGCCTGTACAGCATCAAAACCACATTGTAAAGAATGCTTACCCACTTGTTCAGAGACATGCACCAAATCTTGCAATTCTTTACACTCAATGCCTTCCGCCAGAGCATCTACCTTAGACTTTAATTGAGAAAGAAGATAGTTTTGATATTTCAACATGTGAAACTGGCAATTCAAAGCCCTCATAGCTAAGGTGGAAGAAGTATAGACTTTCTTTCCCCATCTATCCAAAGCTCTGGCCTCTTTATCTGGAGGAACCGGATTTTTACAACAGAGGCCTTGACACCCTTAGGTCCCTGACTAACAGTTTCTGGGTCCGCCCTAGGACTCTTATAAAGATATTTATGAGCCTCAGGCACCCTGTAATACCTATCCGGTTTAACAGGAGCAGGAGGCAAAGAATCAGGATTAAGTGAAGCCTCTGCAAACACATCTTCCACAACATCCAGAACAGGTGGTATAGCCAAGGGCCTATGCTGGGGCAAAAGCAAAATTCCGAAGCCTTTTCCTGGAATCAGAGAAGTCCTGACCTTCCCACTTAAAATGTTCCCTCATGGAATGAAGAGTCTCTGAAAAAGAGAAATCCTCTGGAGGAGAAGCAGAAGGAGTCGAATCATCTGCATCAGAATCAGAATAAGGAGAGTACTCCTGCAAGTCTTCAGCCGAAGACTCTGAAACATCCAAGCCTGCTCAAAACTCCCCAACTCTGGCTCCACCCTAGGCCTCTTATCAGGAGGGTAAAGAACCTCTAATCAAAGTTATTAAATCTTCTGCCATTTTAAGCATGTGCTTCTTGGGCACAGACCCTGCTGAACTAGGAGTGACACCAACAGAAGCTAAACCTGGCCTGCCTCTGGGAGAAGCCTTGGAAACAGAAGGAGAGGGCCTAACCACCCTAGGAAGGGAGGGGAGTACAGTAACCTGAGAAGCCCCTTCAGCCTGGGCTGCCTCCTGAGAGGCCACATCCTGCAATATCAAAGTCTCCCCCTGGAACTCCAGAGAAGCCTCCGTCGGAACCACCGGTTCCACTGACGCCTCTAAAGAACCAGCGTCCGGTACGGACGACTCTTCTTGCCTGGGTTTAGCTGCTTTGTCTTTGCGCTTCTTCGAAGAAGCGGGCGCCGGAGAATCCGACGGCATATTATAATTGCACCGCTTCCCGAAGACCAACCTAGCACAATCTAACCTACGCTTAATAGTGCGCTTATTGAACCTAGCACAAAAGCGACACCCAACAACGTCGTGCTCAGGCCCCAAACAAGGAATACACAAAGAATGATAATCCCTATGCGGTATCTGCTTCCCACAAGAAATACAGTTATTCACTTTTTCTGACATCCGTAAACCACTGAGGCAAGAAAAACTAAAATATTCCCCAACGGGGTACTTAGCCAACTTTGACTCGGTCTGAAACTCCGAATTCGAAAAATTCCAGAACGCCGAACGGCACTTGCAACGCTGCTTCTGCATCGGACCATGCGGCAAAAAAGACTGAGGATATGACGTCGGTCATGCGCATTTGTACCCTGACGTCCTGATGTCAGTCTTAAGCGCCTTGACCGACGTCAGCCTAATACTTTGATATTCGGGCCGACCGAGGACAGCGGACTACCCATATGTAAGGACTGCAGCAATGTGAGATGAAGAACATCTGGTAGTGACTGGCTCCCAGCCGGAAGCGGAGGAACCTCCTGGAGCACCTGTCCATCAGGATGTGGTAGTACGCATCTTTGAGGTCTATAGAGCACATCCAGTGATTTTCTCCCAGAAGGGGGAGAATAGACTGCAGAGTGACCATTCAGAATTTTTCCTTGGGGACTGCAAGATTCAAGAGAGAAAGGTCTAGAATTGGTCTTAGTTCCCCCGTCTTCTCGTCTTCTTTGGCACTAAAAAGAACCTGGAGTAGAACCCTGATCTGATCTGGTCTGGGGGGACGGGCTGGATGGCTCTTTTCTTTAGCAGATGGCCAATTTCTGCCAAAGCGGCCTCCCGTTGACCGGGTGGAACGTCTGGGAGGGACTTCAACTTTGGAAAGTGAAGAAAAGGGATGTGGTATCCTCTGGATATGATTTGGAGAACCCAGCGGTCTGATGTTATGGACTCCCATGCCGCTAGGTGCCCCGAAAAACGTCCCCCGACTGCCTCCAGAGTGGAGCAGCCGGGCAACCCCTCAGGGTTGCTGCGCGGGCCGTTCAGAGAAAGGTTCTCTGGACCCGAAGTTTCTGGGAGCCCCTCTGCCTCTAGGGCGGTGTCCTCCCTGACCTCCTCTGCCACGGAAGGACTGGTTGTCCGGAGCAGGCTGGGACTGCTGCGACTTCCGGAACCACATCTTCTTCTGACCCTTTTGGTTCCTAGAGTAGGGCCTCTGGGGTGCAGAGAAGCGGATTCCGATGGCAGACAGCGTCTTCCCGTCCTTCTCGCTCTGGGTCAAGGTTTCGCGAACGGTTTTGCCAAAGAGGGCAGAACCATCGAAGGGGGCATTCGCAAACGACGCTTTGAAGGGCTCAGAAAAATCGCAGTGACGGAGCCAGGCTTGACGTCTAGTGACTAGGCCTGCCCCTGTGGCTCTAGCGGCGCCTTCCGTAGCGTGGGAGAGTAGCCGCATAGAGGTATTAGTAACTGATCTAAGAGTGGCCATGCGGGTGGAGTGCAGAACCCTGTCCTCCTCTGACATAGACTCTGGGGGAGATGCAGCGTATTCTTTAATGAGATCTCGCTGCATCCTAATGACATGTGCCAGGTAGTTCAGCGCCCTTACCGAGAAGGTCGCTGAACTAAACATCCGCTTCCCCAAGCGGTCCATCATCTGAGACTCCTTGCTTGGGGGATGGACTGAGGGACTCTCCTGAGCAAGTTCCCTCTTGGTGGCCGCCGCCGTCAACATGGCATCTACCGGAGGCCCCTTACTCCAATGGGCATGGTCGGACGGTGGGCTGAGGATCCTATCGGGCCTCTTAGGAATTGTCTCCACGGTGTCCGGTTCCTTCCACACCCTGGTGGTAATGAGGTCCACCAGGGGGTCGGCAGGAGGGGACACCCAAGAGGTAGACAGGCCCGCTTCAAATGCCTCCAAGAACACGGACTCGTCCGAGGAAGACTTGGGGGCAGACCACCCCCCCCCCCTTATACGGAG
The DNA here is from genome assembly GCF_019279795.1 of Protopterus annectens. Lineage (NCBI taxonomy): Eukaryota > Metazoa > Chordata > Ceratodontiformes > Protopteridae > Protopterus > Protopterus annectens. The sequence goes on along the minus strand of NC_056737.1, from coordinate 516,346,677 downwards.
CATTTCCATGATGTCTCCAAATGAGACATCCTCGGGGGGTGACCGTGGGAGCCTTTCCCCTTCCTCCAAGTCAGTGTCTTCCGTGAGAGACTCGGGGAGTCAATGTGCCTCCTTTTGCACGTATGCTTGCGAGGAACATCCTCTGGGGGGCTGTCAGAGGACTCCTCGCAAGCAGCAACTTGTTCCATTGGAGCAGCTTGGGGCACAGAAGCGGGCTGTCCCAAGGGCCGGATGGTGGAAGCCTGGCCCAGTGCAGAGGGAGCGCGGGACGGAGCCGAAACAAGTGCCGGGGGTCCGGAGACCCTCAACAGGGCCCTCGCCACTACATCAAATGCCGAAGGGGAGCCGACCTCGACCAAAGGATCCGACAATCGGCTCCCCCTCGGATCCGAAGAGTGGATCGGAGCCGGCGCCGGCCGGATCCGGGGACAGTGCGCCCGACACAGACGGCGCCGAAGGAGCACTGATCCCCGGATCCGAGGCTCGGATCCAGGCTCCGAGGTCGGATCCGATGCACTCGAGGGCAGGGTCGGATCCGGCACAAAGTACTATCGGCGCCGACCCACCCCGCCCGGCTGCTCGGCTCCAGCTGCTCGAACCCGGATAGCGGGTCGGAGAAGGAGCAATCGGTTTGAAAAGGGTGTTGAGCTCCCCAGAGGGGAGGCAAGAGCACTCCCATCTGCATCTGGGCCTGGATGAACCTTCTCATCATCCGGTCCAGATCAGCATCCGAAGGCTATACGTGGATCTCGACGAGGCTACCGAGGTAGGCCTGGAGTGCCTCCTCGATAGCCTCGACGGAGATCGGGTCTCCTCCTCCTCAGGTCCCGTGAAAACACACTGGAGACCGGAGCCGAGAAGGAGACCACCGAGCCGACGATGGAGCCGACAACGGAGCCGGGAGAAGCCTGGCTGGCGGGCCGAAACAGAGGTCTCGGCCCGCCGCTTATGGTGCTTCTCCCTCCGGTCCTTTTCTTAGCATCCCTCTCCTCCAACCAGAAACGGGAGGTTGAGTCCCAGGAGGAGGAGGGGTGCCGCAGAGGATAACCGTGATGGTTACTCGAAGGAGCGGAGGTCGGAGCCGAGTCCGGCGGTAAAAGGCCCGCCAGAACAAGCTTGGACCTCCGCTCCTTCAATGCCCTGGGGTTGAACCCTGCACAGATGGAACATCCAGATGTGAGGTGTTCAACCCCCAGGCATCTAAACACACTGAGTGTGGCCATCAGCTGGGGAAAGCTTATGGCCACACTCGGAGCATTTAGAGAAGATAGATTTGGGTTGGTCTGCCATCCCAATCTAACACAGAAGTTACTAAAACTAAAGTAACTAAACAACAAAAATACACTCACAGGCCCAACACACACACACTACGCCAACAGCGAGGGGAGGGATAAAACTTTTAGATTAACTCTAAAAAAGTAAATATATCAAAGGGGAAACCTACACTTTCACACAAAAAATCAATAAAAACTTTAAAATTTTGAAATTTAACACTTAAACTAGCACTTAGCTTGAGAGCTTGAGAAACAAATCCAGTCACCATGCGCGGCAAACGAGATCTGAGGTCATGAGGGTAGAGCAGGGCATTGTGGGTGAGGGGAGGAGCTGAGAGCTTGGATCCATAGCTGGAAAACCATGCCGGTTCGGATCCGATATCGGATCCATAACCCCACAGGTTGCAGACAAATGAATCTCCTACTTCAGATCTAAAAATTTCAGCACAGGTGGAAAAACTTAGAAGATATGAAGATAAAGCTAAAGGAAAATTATAAAATAAGCAATTTATTGAAGACCCAAAAAAGTTTTACAGAGAATTGGGGAACAAGGTAAAAGAAATTGAAAGATCACCAAAAAAAAGAAGAAATAGATGCATTTTAGAGAAGTATCTATGAAGATACTGTAGAACATAACAAAGATGCTAAATGGATAGAAGCAGTAAAGGAAACAAAAAAAAAAGTTTAAAGGTACAGGATATAAAATGGGATGAAGTAACAGCCAGAGAGAATGAAACAAAGTTAAGAAAAGCCTCAAATTGGAAAAACTCAGGCCCAGATGTAGTACCCAGTACTAACATCTTTGCATGAAGATTTTGCTACGAGTAAGAACCATTTATATGCGCACCCTGAACAGACACAAACCTGATTAACAACAGGAAAAACAATGTTCCTACTAAATAATGAACCTGCAAGCTACACTAAAAATTACAGACCAATAACTTGCCGGATTGACTACAAAAAAGCATTTCACAGTATCCCACATTCATGGATAAAAGAGTGCTTAAAAATGTACAAGATACACCCTACACTGATCGACTACATTACAATGACCATGAAACAGTGGCAGACCACACTGCAATTTAGCCATGATAAAGTACAAATTATTATTCCAGGGATAAAAATTCAAAGGGGAATATTCCAGGATGACTCTCTGTCACCGCTATTCTACCTTTCCCTTAATCCACTAAGCTGTCTACTTAACTGCTTAGGCCATGGCTATAATTTGGCTTCTAGAAAACAACAAAGTGCAAAGACTTATCTTCTCTGTCAATGATTTGAAACTGTATAACTCATCAGGTGAGGAACTGGAAGTGCAACTGCAAGTTGTCAAAACTTTTTTGGATGATATAAGAATGTCATTTCATCTTGACAAATCTGCAAAAGTAACCTTTAAAGCAGGAAAACTGCAGTATCAAGAAAACATCAGTTTGGGACAACAATGTGATATAAAAGAACTTGAGCAAGAGGGAGTGTATAAATATTTGGGAATTGAAGAAGGATCAACAATAAAACATGAACAAATGTGAATAAAACTTAGGAGTACTTTAGAGAACTTAAATTAATCCTGAAAACAGCATTGACATCTAGGAACAAAATCCAAGCTATAAACCAATTTGCTCTTCCTGTCCTTACAGTTTTGGAGTGACTGACTGGCCCCAAAACGTGTTGGACAGATTAGATAAGAAAACAAGAAGGATGCTTCATGTTCACCAATGATCTATAAAAATCAGTGCATACCAATACTATACATTCCCCATTCTGAAGGAGGGATGGGCTTCCTTGAAATTGATAACATGTACAGATCTGCAATCGTGGGAGTCGACACACATCTGCTGACTTCACAATACCCAAATGTAGTGAAAGTTTTGAATCATGAGGAGAATAAATCTAAGATGATGTCCCTGTTTAATCTAGCAGAAGCATATCGGCACCAAGCAGGAATGGAAATCAAACCACAAGTGGATAAAAACCAGGCAGCAACTGAATTTGCCAAAAAAAAAAAAAAAAAAAAAAAAAAGAATACAAGACGAAGGACAGATGAGAAGACAAGAAATGTGGAAAATGCACAGATATAGTTGCAAGTACAGAAAACTTCTGGAAAAACGTTATACTGAGCAGGAATGAACGCAGGAATGGTTAAGAGCAGGCAAATTCAAACCAAGAGATGAAAATTAATACTGGTGGCACAAGACAGTGGGCTACGTACATGTTGCTTTACAAAGTCCATCAAACATGTGGGAGAAACAGACAAATGTAAATTTTGCAAAACAATTGGAAACAAGTTTCACACCTCATTGCTGGTTGCGACATACTAATGACAGAAGGACTGTATACTGAAAGGCATAATAATGTGGTGAGACTGCTGCACTGGGGATTGTGCAAACATTATGGTACTGAAGTGGCTGAAAAACACCGAGTCACAAAGCATCATAGAAAATGAAGTCTACTTCACATGGGATCATCCATTACCAACAGTTCAAAAGACAGATGCTAGAAAAATGGATGTAGTGGTCCAGGAAAAGAAAACAAAAGTAGCATTGATCACTGAAATTGTCACACCCAGCGACTCCAGTGTCCTGCATACAGAGAGACACAAAGTCATAAAATATCAGGTTTGCAAGCAGAAATAAGAGCAATGTGGAAGAAAAATACCCACATAGTTCCAATAGTAATAGGAGCAACGGGTCTTATAAAGAAAGAGTCTACAATCATATTTAGATATGCTACCAATACATGCAACTCTGTACAAACTGCAGAAGGAGTCTGGGCACATTGCGGGTGCTGCAAAGAGCATTTCTGGCCAACATCAAACAGTGAAACAATACTAATTTCATGAACTTTAATCGTATATTGACTTAGGAATGGGGTCCATTCCCGTCATGGCATTAGAAACCCAAAAGACTTGTAGAAATTAAAAAGAGGTAAGCAAGTTTTATTTTATTCCCCTTGAACTGCAGAGTGGTACAGGGGCCAGGCAGTACAGCTACATCTTGACCAACACATTATGCATGGCTGCCCCTATACCTGTGGCTTCTTGTCTTACTCTTCTCTCAGAGTTCAACAGTGATATATAGTAAACATTTTTCGTACTTGTGATGCCCGTGCAGTGGCCCAGAAATCAAGGACCCTCAATCCTCACCACTAACACTAGTGAGGGGCGTCCATATAAGGAAAGGATAATAAAAACATGCACAGTAAAGTACAATTTCCCTTAAGAGCACACAGAGATCACAGTCAGTCTGGGGCTGGCTGCTTCCTTTCTCTCCCGGTCCCAATAAGACTCCCCACTGGCACAGCTATAGGGTTCAGATCTCAGCCTAGTGGGCAAGCTAAAACCTCCAGCACCCTCTCTGTCCAACCAGTGCTGTGTGTCCCTGCCCAAGTAGCTGACACACACACACTTTGAGATAAGAGTTGTATACAACCACACAGACACTCCTGGGGAAGGCTGGCACATGTTCTCTAGCTGTGCCCTTTTTCTGCCCAGTCTAAAAGGTAGTACCAGCTGCCACCACCGACTAATAATTATCAGCTTCTCAAAGGCCCTTAAAAAGGGTGTCCAATTATTACTGTGAAATATTATTACCCAAATGGTAAGTGTGACCTAACAGTCAAGACTTATTTGGAGTGACTTGGTACAGCATCACTATATACAAGCAATGTACTATTAGAGCTTAAATTACTTCTACACAAAACAGCCACAGTTGAAAGGTTTAAAATATTTAATAATAAATAATAAAAATACAAGACAATACTTCTTACTACACAGTGCTAGTCATGAGTTCAGAGATCACAGAGAAATACTTAAATACCATAGAAAAGTCCTAACATCAACACAGAAAAACACTTAGTCTATTCTTCCAAATTCCTAGTTATTTCTAAGAGAAAACACAGTCCTAAACAACTTACATCTAGAAACAGACAGTGCTGGTGATGTTGGATGTTCAAGACAAAATGCTCTGAGCTCTTGGATTCTCATTCTCTCTCTTTAAATTGATAACACAGAACTGCTTCACATGACATCATTCTTCACACACCTCTGGTGTTCCCAGGCTAACCGAAACTACATTTACATTCTTAACACCTGGTCAGAAACCAGAGCAATAAAGGACATTTATACATGCAAATTGTAGCCATTAACTCTGGTCTTAGGCAGGAAGCCTCCCTCTAGACATATTGGCTTCGAATTTTGACATCAAAGACAGTCATAAAATGCTTGACTTAGCTTTTTTTTTTTTTTTTTTTTTTTACAGAAGAATGCACTGTTGTTGCATTTTTGCAGTTCAATATCCAATGCAGTCATTACACATTTAAGAGAACAAGCCTGTGGCTTACATTAATATTTACAAATGACAGAATTATCTACAAAATTCTATCTGGCTAGGCTGGCAGACTTCACCTATCTTCACAGTCCTGCCATTTAATCGGTTATCCAACACTGATTACATTTTCAGTGCATGGGACACACTTGGTACTCTTTCATCCCACATTTCCTTTCATTACCTGTCACATACCATTTGCACCCCATCTCAACTCCCTCCCCCTTCAGCTACACACACATCTGCATTTTTTTCTCACCTCAGACTCCTTTCAGTCACTCAAGCTTCGACCACACTCCAATATAGCTATCTACATACCCGATGTTCATACTTAGAGATGTCAGTTCATTGACCTGTTCCTCTTCAAAATATTTACCCAGGTGCAACCTGCTTTCATAAGTGGACATTTTTTTTAGTATCTCTCCAGTGTCTCCTTCTCATGATTTTTTTCCCGCTGTTTTGACAGACCTTTCCATTTGTCCATTAAACTGCAGAAAATGTTAACTTGGAATGTTACATTTTTGAATTTCAACTCACAATTTGCAGAATTCCCGACTTTTCTACTGTGGATCACTATGCCGATCATACTTGCACATGTGCCTTTCAGTTTGATGATTTCAGGAAATTTGCAAGAATAATCTAAACATATAAAGGCTATATGGTTTCCTTAAGCTGAAATAAATGTGCTCGTTACTCTCTATAAGTAACCTGGTATTGGGTGTGTTACATATCTTCCTTTGGCTTACTGTCATGGTATGCACTGTATATGAAATAACTATGCACTTCTTATTGTCTGAATCAATATTCCTGGCTATTACACTCTCTCTTGCTTTTTTGGATTTTTACTCTGATATACGATTAATTTATCCTTTCAAGCATTTGTCTTCTCAGTTTACTGAGAATATTACTCTTGTCAGATTTGAAAAGTTAAGACTTGGACATAGCTTACTATTTCCATGACAAAAGAATAGGCTGCATTTCTTTTCTTACTACTGACTTTTGCTCACGTCACTCTTTCACTGTAACTCCTTCAAGAACCAGTATTTCTAAGTCGGGATAAGTACACATCTGGTCTTCTTATGCTACTACTTCTGTAACTAGTAACCATGGTATTACCCAAGAAATTTCTAGTTCTTCTAACAATTTTTCCTGATTTTCTCAAAACATGACCTACTCAACATACCTGTAAAATGAAGTTTCTTACCTGGCCTGTATTTCATCTAAAGATCATAATTCTGTAGATTAAACAACATCCTCTGCAAATGTTATGACCTGCTTCAACCTGAACTTTTTTTTTCAAACTTAATTGTGGACCTGTTCAAATCCATACACTGCTGCTACGAGTTTCTTTACAATCTGAGCATGTGCTGTTTCTGTGGCTATATGCAAATAATCTAATTCATATTGCATTATTTTACCACTGGTGCTTCATAAAGTAGTTTTGTAAGCATTTCAAAGCAATTTTCTTGTCCATAGCTCTACACCCAAGTTACACAGCTTGCTTTAACAATGTTCTCAGCAGTATTGTTACCGTCATTGCTCTAGTTTCAGGCTATCATTTGCACTTCCAGATTTATTAGTGGCACAAATAGCTTAGACATACTAGGAACAAACTTTACAAGACAATACGTCATTCTTAAAACCCTCTGCAATGACAGTCTCCTGGCTTTGGCACTTGCACAACTGCTCAAACTCTTTCTGCATCGAACTTCAGTCTCCACAACATCAGATTAGTCAATGCATTCCAGTATTGTCACTCACACTGTGGTCTTATTTACCTTGAAATTATGCTGCATCAGTCAATTCAACCAGATGCTATCAGTCTCTTGCCATGACTTTCCACAAATATAATGTTAGTGAATATAATTGCAGTTTTGTTCAAGCTGTTTCAAACTTCATTAACACCAGTCAGATTGGATGTCTTTAAAGTTTTCTTGATTTTAATAAATAAATCATGTAAGCACATTACTAGCTCCAAGACAGATGGAAAGATTACCTGTAATCCAATTTAGGGGGCTATTACCGAACAAAATTTATAGGTAGGTACTAGGCTATTGGCCCTAGGGCCTATATAAGCCTAGCCAAACGGTACCCTGGCTTTCGACACCCAAGAAAATAATTTTCCTGTGACCCTGTCGAGCAGAGCCACAGAAGTGATCCCCGGGGTGAATTTACTATCTCCCATCCAATCAAGATTTTTCTTGGAAGAGTGCTAATGAGGAGCTTTGTTTAATACAGATAGGTAGTTCGTTCCAGAGTATGGGAAGTCTCTGGGACCGGAATCTATACCTCCAGCATGTTCTGTTTATTGTGGTGACAAGGTTTAGGTCCCTAGAGTATGTAGCTCAGAGGGACTGGGATTTCTTTAAGTGGAGCATGTCCAATAGCTCTGGGTTTGACATAGCTTTGTATGTTAGGCAGAGATCGCCTCTTAGTAGGTGATATGCGACGGAGTAAAGCTGGAGTTTTTTGAGACTGAGTAGGGCATGTCTGAGGCTGGTAATCCTCTTTGTGAGGTATTTCTACGGCCTTTCCAGTTGTTGCAGATGTCTTGTGAGGTACATACCAAAAGGGGTGTTGTACTCTATAATGGGTCTAATGAGTGATGAGTAGAGTGGAACAATTACCTCTCTTTTCCTGGATGAGAAACCTTTTGTGATGAGGTGTGCCACATAGAGGATTTCCTGACTACTGTGGCGATGTGATTATCAAAGGAGAGACTACTGTCCACCTGTGTCCCAAGGTCTCATCACACTTTCGGTGTTAAGTAGACTACCGCTTATGTGGTAGTTCATGGGTACAGAGTTTTTACCAAAAGGGATGACAATGCACTTTTTGGCATTGAGCTTGAGGCCATGGCTTTGACACCAGGCATCTGTCTCAGTGAGGCTCTTTTGTAGGATGTCCACATCATTAGGAGTTTTGATTATGGCTCCTAGTTTGCAGTCATCTGCAAACTTAGTTAGCCAAAGACCTTCTGTGTTAGCCTGTACTTCAGAAATGTAGATACCAAACAGAAGAGGACCCACGACTGAACCCTGTGGTACTCCACTTGTCACTGGTCTGAAGTTGGATTTAGAGTCTGCTACTTTCACAGTGTGGGTTCTGTCAGTGAGCCAGTTGGCAACCCATCTTGTGACATAGGGATTTATACCTAGTTTAGTGAGTTTATCTATAATTCCATAGTGGGGGATGGTGTTGAAAGCCTTGGCGAGATCTAGATAGGCTGTGTGAACCACCTTACCCTCACCTACGGCTTTGGTGACCGCTTCAAAGAAGTCTCTCAGGTATAGGAGACATGATCTGCCTTTTACAAACCCAAACTGGGTAGGGTCCAGAGTTTGGAGATTACCAATGTCATTGTTTTTAAGTTCCATGATGATAAGCTCCATAGCCTTGCAGACCAGGCTCGTCAGGATAATGGGGCGGTAGTTCCCAGGGTCCATGGTGGTGCCCCCTTTGTGAACTGGGATATCCGTTGCTGTGTGCCATTCAGTATGGACAAAGTCTGAGGTGAGGCTATGACTGAACATGGTACTTAGGTGGGATGCCAGTTCGCTCTGTAGTTTGTGTAGAATGCAGCCTGGGATGTTGTCAGGTCCCATGGATGCTGTGTTCTTGGCTTTGGAGAGTGTGTTTTTTACCTATGCAGCCGTGATTAAAGGAACTTTGTATTCTTCCGGTATAGAGATGGGCCCTTTGGGGGGGGGGTAAAGTTAGCAATGAACCTATCTGCCAGGACGTTGGCAATATCAGTTGGTTCTGTGTATTTAGTGCTATTGTGCTGTAACTCAGAGCAGATTGAGTGTTGCCATTGAGATTCTTGACATAGCTATAGAATGTTTTGCGGTTGTCTTTAGAATCAGTGGCGATTTTGTTTTCACAACTAGCTTTGGAGGATTTTATGAGGGATCTCAGCTTCTTATTGAGGCTGACCAGGGAGTTCCTCCAATCATGGGATTTTACTCTTTTTTACAACAGTTTCCTTCTTCTGTTGTACAGTTTGTTTATGGCAGGAGACCACCAGATTGGCTTCCTTTTTTTTTTTTGAGGATAGCATCTTGGTTCTGTTAGGGATTGCACAAACAATGCACTAGTGTAAGTGCTTATAAAGTGCATTTGTATAGAACTCAGCAGTCGTACCTAAACTTTCCATCAGCATGGATGTTGTGAAGTTTGCCACTTCTGTTTTAAGAAGAGTTGGCTTTGGAGAAATTTTTTACAGTGGTTTCCCTAATTGGGGGTGGGGGGGGGGGGTGGATGTCTATGGTGATTAGCTTGTGGTTGGATCTGACCAATGAGGAAAGTACAGTTTTGTACCTACCATAAATGTAGATGTTCGAGTGTTCACCCTGCTGCAGTCATCACACTTGGGTTATCCTGCCGTCAGGCGGTCCTGCAGTCGGCCTGAATTCCAAAGTCTTGGTCCGGCGTCGGTTGCTGTTGCTTCTTCCCTGACGTCAGAGCGCCAGGGATATATAGGAGGCATCCAACGCCATTTTCTTCAGTTTTTCTTGCCCCAGATGTCAGGTGCCCCCAATAGGTAGGCAAAAAAAGAAGAAAAAAAAAAAAAAAAATTATATATATATATATATATATATATATATATATATATATATATATAGAGGTAGATAAAAAATAAAACAATACCTTTAGGAACAAGCAAATACACCACAGAGGTTGAATAGGATAGAGTGGTATAGATAAGTTCAGCTAGTTCAGAGGGGATGGAGAGAGGGGTAACCTGGACTGCAGCAGGGTGAACACTCGAACATCTACATTTATGGTAGGTACAAAACTGTACTATGTTCATCGTATTACCCTGCTGCAGTCATCACACTTGGGTTGAATCCCAAAGCTAAGGATGGGAGGTGGAGTTAAACAGGGCTAGAAGGAGCTAGTAGGCCCTGCAAAACTGCAGTGGCAAAACCAGCTCTAGTCTTAGAATATAGAGGTAAGTGATAGTGTTTGGTGAAGGTGTGCACTGAACTCCAAGTTGCAGCTTCCAGAATATCCTTGGTTGGCACTCCCCTGAGAAAGGCTGCTGATGTAGCTGTAGCCCTGGTGGAGTGGGACCTAATGTTAGCAGGTACCAGTTTCTCATGATGCGTGTAGCAGAAACGTATGCAATGCCCTATCCATTTAGAAATGGTCTGTTTTGCGATAGCTTTTCCTTGTGATCCTGTAGTATAGGCTTCAAAGAGCTGGTCAGAATTTCTGAAAGCCTTAGTTTAATCCAAGTAGTAACGTAATTGCCTGTGAATGTCCAAAGAGTGCAGGAGTCTTTCTCCTTTGGTCTGGGTATTTGGGAAAAAGGTGGGCAAATGAATGGTTTGGTTTAGGGCCACACTGTATACCACCTTTGGCATAAAGGAAGGGTTAGTTCGTAGAGAGACTCTGTCTTGATGAAAAATGAGGAAAGGCTCCACTGCCATTAGTGCCTGTAGCTCTGAGACTCTTCTAGCTGAGGTTATTGCAAGTAGCAGGGCAGGTTTCCATGAAAGAAATTTTAAATCAGCTGAAAAAGCTGGTTCAACGGGCAGCAGTGTAAGATTTTCCAGAACAAAGTTGAGATCCCAAGTAGGTGTTGGTGTTCTCCTTGGCGGTCTTATGTTCTTAGCCCCTCTGAGGTACTGTCTTAGGAGTGGATGTGAGAATAAAGGAGGATCCGTGTTGTAATGAGCTGAAATTGCTGAGGAGTGGATCTTAATAGATGAAAAGGAAAGACATTTGTGTAACATCTCAGTTAAATATTGTAGAATCTGAGGAATGTTTGGATCAAGGGGATTTTGGTCTTTAGCCTGGTTCCAGGCGCAAAATCTTCTCCATTTGTCTGAATAGGTTTTCCTGGTACTGGGCCTCCTGGCCTCCAGAATGACATCCATAACTGTTTTGGATAGAGGTGTTGGCTGGTTGTTTAGGTAATTTGCCATGCAGCCAGGTTTAAAGTCTTGAGCTGGCTGTGTAGAATCTGATTGTCTCGCTGGGTGAGCAGGTGAGGAGTTTGTGGTAAAATCCATGGTGGGCCATGGGCCATGTTCCTTAAAATTGGATACCAATGCTGGCGTGGCCAGTCTGGTGCAATGAGTATCATTTGTGGCCTCTCTAATCTGATTTTCAGCATTACCTTTGCTAGAAGAGGCAGTGAAGCAAAGGCATACACTGTTAATGTTTTCCAACTGAATGAGAGGGCGTCCATTTTCCAATCTTGTGGATGGAATGTCCTTGTGCAAAATTTTTGAAGTTGGTAGTTTTGGGGGCTTGCAAACAGATCTATGTCTGGGCGTCCCCATTTTTGAGCTATCACTGCAAATACTTGTGGATCTAGTTTCCACTCGTGTGGATCCATGATGTTTCTGCTTAGGTCGTCTGCCAATGTGTTTTTCTTTCCTGGCAGGAATTGTGCTTGTAATTGAACCTGGTAAGACAGTGCAGTGCTCCACAAGGTCACTGCTTGCCTGCATAGAGGGTAGGAATGTGTGCCCCCTTGCTTGTTTATGTACCACATTACTGTGGTATTGTCCGTCTTTTTTATTAGTACTGCTAGCATTTCTTTTTGATTGATATGCAGATGCCTCTGATCTGTAGTCCATTTGCCCTGAATGCACTGTCCTGCCATGTGTGCTCCCCAGGCATAGCCCGATGAATCTGTTGTCATAGTTTGCCTGGCTGTGGGTAAGGTGCGAGGCTGACCCTTGTTGAGGTGACATGCCTGTGCCCACCACAGAAACTCCTGTTGAAGGCAGGGAATGAGTGGTATCATTGTTTCCAAGCTGTGGCTGTGCTGAGTCCATACGCTTTTCAGGTACCATTGTAATTTCCTCATATGCAGTTTTGCAAATGGTATTAGTAGTATGCAAGATGCCATGAATCCCAATGCCTGCAGAATTTTTCTTGCAGAGAGTTGGGTCTTTGTTGCCATTATTTTGAAATATTGAGTCAGCTGTTGTTTCTTGTCTGGCGTGAGATAAGCCATCTGGGCCATTGTATTAAAGCTGGCACCCAGGAATATTATGTTTTGTTAGGGCACTAGCTTTGATTTCTTTTTGTTTACTGTGTACCCTAAGCAACTTAGAAGGTGTTTGACAAATGCCAGATGCTTTAAAAGAATGTCCTTGCTTTCTGCTTGAATAAGGCAGTCGTCCAGGTATGGGTAATATTTGAATTCCTCCTTGTCTGTAGTATGCAATTACTGGTGCCAGGCATTTTGTGAAGACCCTGGGCGCAGTAGATAAGCCAAAGGGCAGTGCAGAGAATTGATAATGCGTTTAACCTGCAATGAAGCAGAGGTATCTTCTGCAATTTTGTCTGATAGGGACATGCAGCTATGCCTCCTTGAGGTCCAACGTTACTAGCCAAGCATTCTTGCCCAGCATGGGAAGAAGCTGCTGTAGTGTTAGCATCTTGAAGTTTGGTACTTGCAGATAGGTGTTCAGAATTTAAAGATCCAGAATGGGTCTCCATGCTTTGTCCTTTCTTGGGACTAGAAAGAGTCTTGAGTAAAATCCTTGTCCTTGCTCCTGTGTAGGTACCTGTTGAATGGCTCTCATGTCCATGAGAGCTGTAATTTGTTTTTGTGCCTCTGCCCATTGATTTGGTGGCAGGTTTGGCATTCCTTATATCCTTGGTAAGGTATGAAAGTGGAATATGTATCCTTGAGAGACAATGTCTAGAACCCATGTGTCTTTTGTGATGATGTGCCAGTTATCTGCAAAAAAATGCTAATTTTCCTCCCAAGGGAGCTGCCAGGAGCGATTTGCTTGGTAGTTGAGGATTGAGTTATTGTGTTTGTCTTCTGCTAGCCTGGGGCCTGTCTTCTCCTCCTTTCTGGGTAGCAGAACCCCATTGGCGAGGTTTGTAAGGGCCTTGTGACTGACCTCTGCCCCTTGGGCGCCTGTATTTGCCTCTCTGTGATCTGTCAGAAGCTGGAAAGGACCAGTTTTTCGTTGGCCAATTTCTGCTGAAATGAGGGGGTTGTACCTGCAAAAAATCCTTGACCGTCTGCATAGACTTTGCCTTATCCACCATTTTCTTTAAAACCTCTTCTGCTTTGACACCAAATAATACATCCTGCTGTAAAGGTGCATCCAATAATTTTGCTTTAACATGATCAGGAAGGGTTTGTTCTTTTAACCAAGCATGTCAGAGACAAGTATGACAGAGACACTAACAGCTGCTCTACAGGAAGCTTCCAAAGAATCAAATCCACATTGTAAAGTATGTTTGCCCACCTGTTCAGCTGCATGCAAGAGATCCTGCATTTCCTTAAATTCAGACTGTTCAGTATGTGTACTCATTTTTTGTTTTAATTGAGACATTAGGAATTGCTGATATTTCAGCATGTGAAACTGACAATTTAATGCTCTCACAGCCAGAGTTGCTGAGGTGTACATTTTCTTTCCCCATCTATCTAGAGCTCTGGAATCCCTTTCAGAGGGCACAGGTTTTTTAGCCATACAAGCTTTAGCTCCCTTAGGACCCTGGGAAATCAAGAGGTCTGTGCTGGGGTAGTAAAAGGAACTCTTGGAGCCTTTTCTTAGAATCAGAGTAGTCCTGGCCTTCCCAGTGGAAATGTTCCCTCATGGTATGTAAAGTTTCCCCAAAGGAGTAGTCTTCATGGGGAGATGCTGAGGGAAGAGAGTCTTCATAAGGTGGAGAAGTGTAACCCTGTTCCTCAGAAGAATCTGAGGAAATTGAAACCTGGTCAGAGGAAGCATAATCCTCCTCGCCTTGATCTTTTATCAGGAGGGGGATGGGAACCCCTGATTAGGGTAATCAAATCTTCAGCCGTCTTAAGCATCTGTTTCTTAGGCATTTGGCCTTAAACTGTAGACTGATGTACAGTCTTCTTTGGTTTTAAAGGAGTTTTAAGCTTAGCATAAGATTTAATGGTGAGTGTAGTCGATCTGAAGACACCTTCTGCAACTGAAAGTGTTTCCACTGCACCGGGGTCTACTTCTGCGCCGGTGTCGAAAGGGCCTAATGAAGATGGCTGTGTAGGCCTAGTAGACTCCGCTTGAGAATCCGCAGCTGTCTGGGGTTCCAGTTCTGCAGTCGTCAGGGGCTGCGTAGGCGCCTCACTGAAAACCGGAGAACCGGCGAAAGGCCCAGCAGAGGCCTCAGAGTCTGGCTTGTTCCTGGGCTGCCTGTCCTTATCCTTGCATTTTTTATGCATGCCTGTCGGCTGCTCCGACGGCATGATATAATTAAATTTCCTACCAAAGTAATGTCGTGCGAAGTCAAAACGGCGTTTGATAGTTCGTTTATTAAACCTAGCACAAAACCGACAACCTGTGACGTCGTGGTCTGGGCCTAGGCAAGGAATACAATAGGAATGGAAGTCCTTATGAGGTATTTTCTTCCCACAAGAAATGCAATTGTTAACTTTTTGTAACATTGGACTGAGGCAAGAAAAGGTTCCCCAATGGGGTACTTAGCTTTACTGAAGACTTCGGACTGAAATTCGAATCGAAAATCTCAGGTGCCGGCCGACCGGCACTTGCGAACTGCTTCTGCTTCGGGCACCGTGCGGCAAGAAAGACTGAAGAAAATGGCGTTGGATGCCTCTTGTATACCCCTGGCGCTCTGACATCAGGGAAGAAGTGACAGCAACCGACACCGGACCAAGACTTTGGAATTCAGGCAGACTGCGGGACCGCCTGATGGCAGGATAACCCAAGTGTGATGACTGCAGCAGGGTAACACGATGATCATCTGACCTCTGGTGTGGAACACCAGTTGCCCATGTTGGTAATGACCAGGTCTAGGATATTGCTGCCCTTGGTGCGGGTGTGGATAAGTTGATCCAAGGTGTTGGAATTTATGAATTCCAGAAAACGTTGAGCACAAGAGTTGGTACATGAGTAGTTTTCCCAGTTAATGGTGGGGTAGTTGAAATCGTCCATTATTCAGGTGTTTGGTTGTACCCTAATATTTTCCAGTGTATCAAGAAATGAGGAGTGGGAATCCTGGGGCATGGTGGGGGATCTGTAGCAAGCTACAATTTGGATTGCGGTCTTGCCCAGAGTTAGCTGCACTTCGATAATCTCGGATGCATTATGCTGAGCAACTAGCCTGGAGGTGTGGATATCCTTAATGAATATGGACATGTCTCCGCCTTTAGTGTTTCGGTCCAGGTTGGGTGGCTGAAAGGTGTGGTATGAATTATAGCCTTGTTATGCAGGGGTGCTCTCTGGAGCCTTGAACCAGGTTTCTGTCACTGCACTGATGCCCTTCATTTTAAGGAGTGCCTCGAGTGAGTGCATTCTGAGGTTTAGACTTCTAGCACTGAGTAGCATTACCCTCAGATTTTGCTTGCTTGTACCTGTTATGGTGGTGAATTTGTCACTTGAACCTTGCCTAAAAAAGGCACTATAGGGGTGGCAAGAGCCTTAGCCAGTATCCGGATTCTCAAGGGTGACAGGTGCAGGCCATCTCAGAGTTTACTGAGGAGTACAGTGTCAAATATCATGAAATGACCTGATGTCTACAAAATGTGAGGTTGGTATAGTGGCTGAGGTGTTTACCTTACAGACACAAGGTGCAGAGTTTGATTCTTATAAAAGGCTAATTGGCTAGGCTTAAAATAGATCACAAGTGCAGTTAAACTAGTACTAATCTATGAACCTATGAGACGGCTTCTGTGAGTAACTCCTTGTCAGTTTTTAAAATACTGTCTGCAACAAAGCAAATTAGAAATCAGTGTACTGCTGTCTTGCTTGTAGAGAGGATAGCTGCACAATTTACGCATCAGTAGTAGTAGTAGCATATACAGTATACTAAGGGAAACTTAAAATGGTAGTTATCATTCAAAAGCACCACAGAGTTTACTTGTGAACACAAAACAGCCTTCAGTCAAAAAAAAAAATTATATCACTAAAGAAGAAAACAAGAAAACTATGCAGTACAAGTCATGGCCACAGCACTATCAAGCAATCCCATACAGTTCAATACCAGGAAATCTGATACCATGGTATCTTAGCTTTGTCCTTCAGATGAAATGTTAAACAGCGGCCCCATCTGCCTGAGTTGGTGGTAGCTCAGGTGGATGTAAAAGATCCAACTGCATCCGTCGTAGAGAGTAGGAGAAGATCTCCAAAACCCCAGCAAAATTTCCCCTAGTGGTACAGATATAACAGCTTGGATCTCCCCTGAAAACAGGCTACTAGCCTAGTGGGACTAAACCAATTAGAATAAATACAAACCAGAAACAAAATGGCATCCCCAACACTCTATAATATGTAATGCAACAGCTTGAGCCCTGTACTGCAATACTGAATTAGTGCAGCATTCTCAAACTGTAAATGTGCCATATGATGCATATATTTCATTTCTCACTGATACTTCTCTCTGAATATAATGCTTCCAGTTTTCACTTGTGCGCTATTTTATCTTTGAATCCCAGCAACATGCACCTCCGAAAACATGCATTTTACAAATGCATTGCTTAGCACATTAATGTATGAAAAAAATGCAATTAGTACTTCAATTTATTATACCTGCTCCACCCGCTGCAATGATCACGGTGCTGTTACCAAAAGCCTGCTGGGTAACTTTACGACCTTCACCTTCGTGGGAGCGTGACACAGTCACTTTTAAAGGATTTTCACTATAGGATGAACGGGCTATTATATTTGATCCTCCATCCACCATTGCCCAAGCTTTAAGAACAATCCATGAAAGAAAAAATATATCAAGTTAAAACTTGAAGAAGCCATTAACAAACAAACAAACAAAGCTCTCCAAACTAATTTAAAGATGGAACTTCTCTCCTTTTGTTTTATCTGTACTTTGTTTTGACTGAGAAAAATAAAAATAAATAAAATCATTTATAGTACGAGATACAATATGAGAATAGTCTGGCAAGAAACAGAAAAGGAAATCAAACATTACAACTATATACAAAATGTGATGGTCCAACAATGCCCTAATCGACTACTACAAAGCAGTAACAAAACTAAAAATGTAAGCAATTCCATTCCACTGAATTACCAATACCATTCCATTAAATTACCATAACCAAAATATTCACTTATTTCTTCTCCACTTTGAAGGGAGAGTTATTAGTGATACCTCTATGCTTAAATTAATATAAAATCTTGTAAAAGGAAACCTCGTATAAAAGATGGAGCTACTCTTGAAATATACATAATAAAATTGCAACTCATCTAGTAAAAGGTACTTCTACTGATGCTTAAAGTCATGTAGCTTGTTAAATGCATGTTCTTCACAGGGAGGACAGTTTTGCAACATTTTAAACTCAGTGACCTTGTATCTATGCTACAATCAAGAGCATGAGAAAGAGTAGGTGCCAAATGGAATTTATACTGCTGTAAAAAGTAAACCCAAAGACATCTAAATAATATCAAAATCTTGTCATTCAAACAATTAGTCTTGTCCAATACAGAAAGAAACAAACCAATGAGGAAATAAAATGTAAACAAATAAAGTTCTACAATATCAAAAAATGCATCTTAGAATTTTATTTCTTCTCAAAATTTCAAAACACACTAGGGTAGTAGGGTAGCCAGCCCAATGGTTCAGATACAGGGTGTCTACGAATTTGCTGCCAATTCAAACTCAGGAGCAGAACCAAGTTGCTGGTAGGGCAAGCTAAAAGAGAAACTGCAGTGGACGATGGCCAAATCCACTACTCCAATGTGGGTGAGGGAGAAGAAGCCTGATTTGTGGGCTACCACTGGTGGAGACTGGAAGTCTTGCAGGATATTTCAGGCTTAATTCATGCGGCAGAAACAATGCCCTGACACCACTGCACTAGCCTTCTCAATAGCTAGGGGAACTGACTGGCTACTGGAAGAAAGACACCTCCCAGGCACTACTCTTGCTACTTTCCATAGGATCCCTCACTCCTTGGGCCCAATACTGATTAACTGTTCAGTGCGATTTTCCGAAGAGTTGGGGGAACCCCCAGGTGAAGGTTCACATTTGGAGAACCTGAAAAGGAGCAAATGAAAGCTCCATCAATGGGGGAGTGCAAAAGTCGGGGGGGGGGGCCCGATATGCAGTTGAGGCGGCAACAGAAAATTTCAAAATATACTAAAACATCTGTGCACTATGTAACGGATAGCACCTATTGCAGCTACTGACCTAGCAGATTTGTTCTGGAGATATTAAAAAATGAAGTACTTCAGCCTTTCTCCTGAGGTCAGAAATACCGAGCCCATACCTCCTGGAGAATAATTCCCTCGTAATCAACTGTTCTAAAATAGTGATCTCACCTTCTGAATGATGTTGAAGCTGGACTGATAGCAGCAAATGAAACCAGAGTGGGTACATCCAGCTTCACTGACACAGAGGTGGTGTTTGTCTTCTATACAATGGAGTTGATAAAGACGACGCTATTTACACTTTTTAAACAATTGTGCTATACAGCAGCACTTAATTATGCAGGTATCTTCTTGAAATGAAAAAGCTTAGAGCAAATGTCTGCCCAGTGTCCTGCACACATTCACATTCCACTATTCATATAAGGGTATGCAATACTACAGTGAAGTTTGTTTGGTACTACTAATAGTGTGACACTGTATGATCGTACAGCTTTTTTTAAAAAAATCATTATGCATGGCAAATATGTATCCTTAATTTCCAGACTTTCTCAACACTATCAAAACTTGCACACTAGAAAGAAGACAATTATCCTTGCCATGGGAGGTCTGATGTATGGATGAACTAATGGCAACAGAAAAGAATCCTTAATTTAACAGTTCTAATTCTATTTGTAATATTTGTACAATAGCATGCAGACTTCCATCTACCACACTGGTAATCCATGTCAAAATACAAACTAATTGCTAAAACTTGGGAGACTGCCTCAGTTCTGAGTGATGGGAGATGGCATAAACTGACAGGGATTCCTACAGGAGAAAAGATTACCAGAACCACATTACATTTGGAAAGTGCAGCTGACTTTCCAGCATCAGTGTGTCCCACTCACAAAAATTGATAAGTTAAATGGCTGTATCCACTCAAAAATTCCCTTTTATTAGGAATGCGTTTCACAGAAGTACTTCCCACTGATTTTCTTCCTCTACTCCCCAAATATGCCAACCTACACATGTACACATCAACCCCCCTCTCCCCAGACACACACACAGTGCATGAATTAAACCAAAGTACCAAGGAAAGAGTAGTGCGGTGGTGGTGCTGCGGTAGAGTTCCACTGTGGCAAACCCTAACCGGGAAAAGCCGAAAGACACAACAACAACAACAATCAAGGAAAGAGTAGTTACAATACAATGGAAAGACTTATAAAGAAAAGCTGAACTTGATAAAACAAAACAATAAAAAAATACATTAAGTAAAAGTTAAAACATGGAACTCAATATAATTTTGAGAAATAAAGAAATTCAAGACACACACAAAAACACAGCATCTCCACACTCGTACAATTCTAAGGGGACTTTGCCACGAATGGTCTGGATTGACAGCAAATCTGACTCCCTAAGGAAACACCATCTTTTTGAAAGATCAGTGAGAGTTTCCTTAAAATAAAAGCTCAGAGTTCATGAGTCCTCAAAATGTATATCAGTAAATGCCTCCATAAACAATATATGTCAATAAGTCTCAGGGACACACAGTGCTTGTGAAAGACCAAAGGGAATTCCCCATAAATAAAGCCTAAAGGATGGGGTTTGGTGAAGGGTCACAAAGAGATTCAGAACTACCTTACAGACAGATCACTTCAGGTTCTGTTCAGATCATCTAGTGTCAGCACTGGGTCATTCACGGCCAGGGTTCTTCAAGGCCCTGTCGCTGGCCCTCTACTATTTTCTTTCTTCACAAATAACCTAGCTCTAGTGTTATCTAAATTTCAGCTAACCACAACAGATAACCTTCTTCTTCTTCTTCTGAATGTAGCTAAAACAAACTCATGGCTACAAATGGATCTGCAAAGGTAATTCAGCATGCTTTAGTCACACAGTAAAAAAGCTGCATGTTACCTGCAGCTAAACTACTACTATAGTCTCTTTACTGTCCCAAAAATAGATATATTTTTTTACAAATTTGTGGCAACTTCTCATCAAAAATGTCATTCACTGAATGTGCTCCCTGTTGTGCACCTCCCACATCAACACCCGTGTGTCCTCCAACCCCAATTACTGAAATATAGCACCAGCAGGGTTGCACAACTACTATGAAAAGAAACAGCTTTCAATAGGTTACCCTTTTCCCTGATTGGGGAATGAGACAAGGTACACATGCTTCTATTCCCTGAGTCTGTGGTTAAAAATAACTATGTCCTTCAAAACTAACTACAAAAAGAATATCGACAGGATGCCTCATCCACTTAGATGAAATTATAGATTCTCCAAACTGCTCACAATGGAGGCTGCTCTCCTCATACTAGAAGTCAGAAGAGTCCTGGATATCAGTCAAAAAACTGAACATGTACCAAGGGTAACTCTACTTATAAAGCCAAAATACTTCAAACTATTCTCAATAAAACTTGCAGATTCCTTTTCAGGTCTTAACTTCCAAATGGCTGGAAACAACTGATGCAGTTACACTAATGACCCCTTAACCACAAACGTAAAAACCTCTGCGATCAATCATCCTTCAATATTTCAAGAACAGGATGCTCTTACCCTTACAAGTCATCTTTCTGTGTGGTGGAAGAGGGTCTCCCACCTGGAACCAGGAAGAAATCTCTCTCACATGTTGGGAACAAACTTATGTACTGGGAATTCTAAGCCAACTGACTAGAACATCTTACTTTACTTTGCCTTGTTTGCTATGCCTGGGTTTTTTTTTTGTTTGTTTGTTTTTTTAACCTTACAGCTCTCCCACTGTTGATGATCCATGTTTTGTCAATCATCCTCCTGATCTGATTTCTGTCCTGGAATATTGATTTGTTGAGACTAAGTATCAATTATTTATCATCTAATCTTCGCTATAATTAGTCCCTTAACGTTATACCACCTCCCCTCAAATCTAACTGAACTGGCTCAAGTTTGGGCTGAAAAGGGTCCACCTTCCAGCCCACCCACAAAACAAATAAAAACAAAGTTCTTACAGTTCAAAGATGCAACAAGTAGAGGTGATGGCTAGAGTACTTTAAAATTCAAACTTGCAGAGCACTAAAACAGCCAGCCTAAAATGGGGGAAAGGCAGTATTCTCAACTATGAATTTTCAAGTATCAAGCAGGAGAAGGATTCTTCAAACACAAGTAAAGCTCAAGAGCCCTTATAAATTATATGGCCAGACAGCCCTGGGCCACATTTCTGTACCACAGAAGGTTACAATGTGTAGGAATGCTAGAAAAATGTACTGTAATTAGAATAACTGACACCCAAGTCGTACAAGTGTCTAATATGCATAAGGCATCTGACAAAATATGTACAATGAATGGAAGGGTTTCTGGCAGCCAATATTACCTATAATTCTGGCTGGAAAATATGGAGCTAGCAAGGGATCGAACAAAGCAACCAGACCCTAATGTGGAGCAGGCTGTTGCAATTTGAGAGGTATCCCATGGCTTGAAAAAAGAAGTTATGTACTCACCATAACGTTCCATGTTGGTAGTCCATCTCACCCTTCATTTTTACATATGGGTTCAGAGCCGATCCTCAGCTCCGACTCGGCCGATTTTCAAGCTCGAAGACTTCTGGTTGGCTCGTGGCTAAACAGGTATCCCATGGTGCACCAGTGCAATCCCCAGATCTTGTTTGCTGCTCACTAGAAATATAAAAAAATCCCTAACCAACAAACCAATATTAAAGGGTCGCCAACCAAGAAATTTACAGTATTACCTCCAGATCTTCCAGGATGGGGGCAGGAGGGCGGGTTGGTAAAAATGAAGGGTGAGATGGACTACCAACATGGAACGTTATGGTGAGTACATAACCTTCTTTATGTTAGGTAGTCCAATCTCACCTTCATTTTTACATATGGGACAGCGTCCCTAGCACCTTATTCTTGGGTGGCTCATTGGAAAATACTCCTGAGCACCGTGGAGCCAAAGGATGCTCTACCCCTGGATACCAAATCCAACTTATAATGTGTAATAAAAGTGTGAGGGGTAGCCCACGTAGCTGCTGCACAAATATGATCAAGTGGTACCCTGGCTTGAAAGGCTGCAGAGGTAGACAGAGACCTGGTAGAGTGAGCCTTGATCCTGTGGGGTAAAGGTCTGCCCTCCGAATTGTAGATAAAGGCTATGCAACTAGAAATCCAATTAGACAATGTCACCTTAGAAACTGGTAAGCCCAATCTGGAGTCGGAAAAAGAAATGAATAACTGGTCCGAGTTCCGAAATTCTTTGGTCCGTTGCAAATAAAAACGTAGCTGTCTATGAACGTCCAGCTGGTGGAAGCAATATTCAGCTGCATTACAGTGATTGGGAAAAAAAACTGGAAGCTCAATGGACTGATTTAAGGTGGTAGTATAACAAACTTTGGGAACAAACGAAGGATTGGTACGTAAAGATTCCCTGTCTTTATGAAAGATTAAATAAGGTGGCTTATTAGACAGGGCTTGTAGCTCAGATACACATCTGGCTGACGTAATAGCTACAAAAAACACAG
This sequence comes from Protopterus annectens, assembly GCF_019279795.1. NCBI lineage: Eukaryota > Metazoa > Chordata > Ceratodontiformes > Protopteridae > Protopterus > Protopterus annectens. The sequence goes on along the minus strand of NC_056737.1, from coordinate 516,323,537 downwards.
TCTTCCAAGAAAAATATTTTAAAGAAGATGAGTGAGAAGGTTCAAAGGGAGGGGATGTCAATTTGGACAACACAAAATTTAAGTCCCAAGAAGCCACATGTTCTTGTAATGGTTGTCTCAGTAAAGTGGCTCCTCTCAAGAAAGTCTTGCATAGCATATGAGACATAAGGTTGGCATTTGGGAACCCTAAATAAAAATGAGAGATTGCCGCCAACTGTACTTTGATGGTGACTGCAGCAAATCCCTGCTGAAAAAGCTCCGAAAGGAATTCCAGCATCACGGGAATGGGAGCTGTGTAAGGATCCACGTTCATTTTCTGTGCCCAAATAGAAAACCTTTTCCATTTACTGTCATACAGCTTCTGGTTGAGGGTTTATGCGAAGATAAGAGAATATGCAACACTGAGGAAGAAACATCATGAAGCCTAATTAGAGATGGAACTGGAGCAGCCATGCTGTCAATTTAAGGGGTATGGAGAGTGGGATGTAGCGAACCCAACATGTGGGTCAATAGATCTGGAACTGGGTCCAGAATCCAAGGATCATCCAGGAGAAGAGGCACGAGGAAGGAGAACCAGACCTGACAAGGCCAGTAAGGAGCAAGGAGGATCAACTTGCTTCCCAGCCGAATGGCTTTCTGAATCACTTTGGGGATAAGCGAGAATGGAGAAAAAGCATATAGAAGTCCCGTGGGCCAATCGTGGACCAGAGTGTCTCTGGGTGTTTCCCCCAGAGGGGTAATCAGGGAAAAAACGCTGCTGCACTTGGCATTGATTGGGCTGGCAAACAGGTCACAGCAAGGCTGTCCCCATCTCCGGAAAATCTGTTCCACGATTTCCCGTTTCAGAGACCACTCGTGAGGCAGTAAGATTGCCCGGCTTAGCTTAACGGCTATCACGTTGGTTGTCCCCGGAATGTGCGTTGCCACCAGAAAGCACTGGGAAGAAATCTCCCATTCCAAAACTTTGTGAAAAACGAGGTATGGAGGGTGAACACATAGTGCATGAAGTTCTGAAACACATCTGGCAGAAGTAATAGCAACTAAGAAAAGAGTTTTACAAGAGAGAAATTTCAAGGGACATGATGCTGCTGGTTCAAAGGGTGGCAGTATCAAGGAGGCAAGAAATAAACTGAGATCCCAAGGTGTAAGTGGCTCTTTCACCGAGGGTCTAAGTAGAGATGTACCTCTCATGAAGGCCTTACAGAGTTTGAGAGACATGTTGGAATTAAAAACTCCAACATGAAAAATAGAAATGGCCACCAGTTGTACTTTGATGGTAGCAGCCGCTGCACCAGAATGAAACAGTTCTGTTAGGAAGTTCAAAATCCCATGTACAGGAGCTGTAAAAGGATCTAAATTCCTGGATACTGCCCAGTAAGAGAATCTTTTCCATTTGCTAGCATAGACTTTCCTTGTATTTGTCTTATGGGAGGAAACAATAATATCACGCACTGCTGGGGAAAAATTGGGGAGCCTGGCTAGGATTAGAAGTGGAGTAACCAAGCTGTGAGCTTGAGAGATTGGAGGGATTGGTGTAGCCCATCTGACTGATGAATCAAGAGGTTCAGTACTGGGTCCAGAATCCAAGGCTGGGCTAGAAGGTGGGGGCGAAGGAACGGAAACCAAATTTGTCGAGGCCAATAGGGGGCAATGAGGATCATTTTGCAACCCAACGATTTTGCTTTCTGACTGACTTTTGGAATTATAGGGAAAGTACAGTTGTGTTCACTTACCATAAAGGTAGATGTTTGAGTGTATTCACTGTTGCAGTCATTACATTTGGGTTATCTGCTTGCAGTAGCCCTCAGTCGGCCTGATTAACAAAGGCTTGGGTCCTGCATCGGTTGCTGTCCCTTCTTCCATGATGTCAAATCGTCAGTGGTATAAAACATGCAGCAGACGCCATTACATCAGTTTTTCTTGCCCAAGATGTCAGGTGGCCCCCTAATGGGAAGCAATTAAATCTACAAATACAAGGATATACCTCCAACAAAAAAGCAAATACACCAAAAAGCTTTTTGAGCATAGTAAGTGAGAGTAGAGGTATTGCCAAAAAAAGAATGGGTGCTGGAGGAAGGGTAACCAGGACTGCAACACTGAATACACTCGAACATCTACATTTATGGTAAGTGTATACAACTGTATTATGTTCTTCATGTTTCACTGTTGCAGTCATTACATTTGGGTAGATTCCCAAAGCTAAGGTTGGGAGGAGGAATTTAAATAGAATTAGGATCAGCTATAAGGCCCTGCAAGACTGCAGTGGCAAAACCAGCTCTGGATTTAGAGAAAATTGGCAAATGATAACGCTTGGTTAAAGTATGTACAGAACTCCAGGTAGCAGCTCCTAGGACGTCCCTAGTAGGGACGCCCCTGAGAAAGGCTGTAGAGGTAGATGCAGCCCTGGTTGAATGGGGTCTGATGCCCTGTGGGATAGGTTTTTCCATGGTGCTTATAGCAGACATGAATGCAGTGGCCTATCCATCTTGAAATGGTTTGTTTTGAAATAGCTTTCCCCTCTGTCCCTACAGCACATGCCACCAGCAGTTGTTCAGATTTCCTTTGAGGTTTAGTCCTGTCCAAGTAGGATCTAAGCTGTCTGTGCACATCTAAAGAGTACAGTATCCATTCCCCTTTGTTCTGTGGGTTAAAAATGAGAGTAGGCAAATGAATGGACTGATTAAGAGCCACACTGGATACCACCTTGGACATGAAGGAGAGATTGGTTCTGAGGGACACCCTGTCCGCATGAAAGATGATAAAAGGTTCCACTGCCATAAGGGCCTGTAATTCAGATACCCTTCTTGCAGAAGAGATTGTTAAAAGGAAAGATGTTTTCCAGGAAAGAAATTTTAAATCTGCAGTAGCAGCTAGCTCGAAAGGAGGAAGAGTGAGTTTCTCCAAGACAAAGTTAAGATCCCAGGCTGGTGTTGGAGCTCTCCTTGGTGGCCTTAAATGTTTGACCCCTCTGAGGAACTGCTTGAGCAGTGGGGTGAGAGAAGAGGGGAGGCTTTGTGCTATAATGAGCTGAAATGGCTGGGCATGAATTTTGATGGTGGAAAAGGACAAGCCCTTGTGAAGCATCTCAGTCAAGTATTGTAGAATCTGAGGTAAATTGGGCACTGCTGCGTTCAATCCTTGAGATTGGTTCCAGGTAAAAAAATCTTTTCCATTTTGCAGCATAAGATTTTCTAGTACTAGGCCTCCTTGCCTCTAAAAGGATATCCATCACGGATTTACTGAGGGATGGTAAAGGAGAGATTAGGTAATTAGTCAGGTTGCTAGGTTCTAGGTTTGCAGCTGAGGGTGCAGAATCTGGTCCTCCTGCTGAAACAACAGGGAAGGCGTCTGAGGCAGGTGCCATGGGGCCAAGCGTGACACACTGCACAAGAGTGGGTGCCAGTGTTTGCGAGGCCAGTCTGGTGCAATTAAAATCGTCCTTGGCTTGTCCCGTTTGATCTTTATAAGTACCTTGGAGAGCAGAGGCAGAGGAGGCAAGACATAAACTGGTAGGTTTTAAGGATAGAGCATCCACTTTCCAAGCTAGCTTGTTGGGAATCCTTGTGCAAAATTTGTCCAGTTGATGGTTTTGGGGGGAGGCAAACAGGTCTATATCTGGGCTCCCCCATTTGCTTGTCAACATGTTGAAAATCCTTGGTTCCAGTTTCCACTCATCTGGGTCCATGAGGTTTCTGCTTAGTAAGTCTGCCAGTGTATTTAGTTTTCCTGGCAGGAACTGAGCTTGTAGATTCACTTGGTAGCTCAAGGTTGCGTTCCACAATGCCATGGCTAGTCTGCAGAGGGGGTAAGAATGTGTACCCCCCTGCTTGTTTATGTACCACATGACAGTGGTGTTGTCTCTGTCTTTACTATTGGTTGTCCTGGAAGAATGTGGTCCTTGAAGTCTGTCAGAGGATTCTGTACAGCTAATAACATTTCCTTTTGATTTATGTGCAGGTGCATTTGACTTGGGTTCCATTTGCCCTGAATGCACTTCCCTGCAAGGTGAGCCCCCCATGCATAGTCTGATGCACCTGTTGTTACGATTTGGGCAGCAGGGGGTAATGTGAATGGTAGTCCCCTGTTTTGGTGGCAGGCCTCTGCCCACCAAAGGAACTCTAGGAGTAGGCAAGGTATGATAGGAATCCTTGCTTCTAGATCCTGTGAATGTTGACACCATAGGCTTTTGAGATACCATTGTAGTTATATGGAATTAGAAGAATGCAGGAGGCCATGAACCCCAAGGCTTGCAGTATTTGCCTTGCAGATAGCTGGGTTTTTGTGGCCACTTGTTTAAAGTAGGTTGTCAAATGAATCCGTTTCTCTGGCGTGAGGAAAGCCATCTGGGAAGTTGTATTCAAGCTTGCGCCCAGGAACATAATTTGTTGACAGGGTACCAGGTGTGATTTTTTTTTCGTTTATGGTGAACCCCAGACAAGTCAGTACCCTTTGAACAAAGGTCAGATGATTCAAAAGAATGTCCTGGCTTTCTGCCTGAATTAGACAATCGTCCAGGTATGGGTATATTTGAATATTTCTTTGCCTGCAAAAATGCAATGACTGGAGCTAGGCACTTTGTGAATACCCTGGGTGCAGTAGATAAGCCAAAGGGCCATGCAGAGAACTGATAGTGCATGTAGCCTGCTTTGAAGTGTAGGTATCTTCTGCAAGACTCCCTGATAGGGACGTGCAGGTATGCTTCTTTTAAGTCTAGTGTTGCCAACCATGCATCTTTGCCTAGCATAAGAAGCAGCTGGTGAAGAGTAAGCATTTTGAATTTTGGAATCACCATAAATGTGTTTAGAGTAGAAAGATCCAGGATAGGACGCCATGTATTGCCTTTTCTGGGTACCAGGAAAAGTCTCGAATAGAAACTTTGTCCCTTTTCCTCTTCTGGTACCAACTGAATAGCCCCCATGGTTGAGAGAGAGAGAGTACTTGATTTTGGGCCTCTGCCCACTGATTTGGGGGTAGGTCTGGCCACCCGTTTGGTGTTGGTAACGTGTGGAAGTGAAATCTGTATCCTTGGGACACTATTTAAAACCCATTTGTCCTGGGTAATGAGTTCCCAGTTTTGGCCTGCAGACCAATCTTTCCGCCTAAAGGAGCATTCAGTTGGGAAGTGCTTGGTAGTTTTAAAAGCAAGTCATTGAGACAGTTTTCCATAGGGGGAGTCTTACTACTCCCAGATTTGGGTGAGGAAACCCCCTCACTGCTTAGTCTTGTGTGTCCCTTGGGACTGAAACCTGGGGCTTCTGCTGTGTCTGGGTTTGGCTTGAGAAGACCTGAAAGGGGCTGGAAAGGACCAATTTTGAGAGGGCCAGTGCCTACTAAATCTAGGAGGCTGAACTTGTAAGAAATCTTTAACAGTTTGCATAGATTTAGCTTAATCTTCCATCTTTTTAAGAACTTCCTCAGCCTTGATGCCAAACAGGTGGTCCTGATATAAGGGAGCATCCAACAATTTAGCTTTAACATGATCAGGCAAAGATTACTCCTTAATCCAAGCATGCCTTCTGAGCACAAACCCAGTAACAGCAGCCCTGCAAGAGGCCTCTAATAAATCAAATCCACATTGCAAAGTATGTTTTCCAACCTGTTCAGCAGAATGCATTAAATCCTGTAATTCTTTACTTTCAGCACAGTCAGGAATCAACATCATTTTCTGTTTAAGCAATCCAATAACATGTTGTTGATACTTTAACATATGAAACTGGCAGTTTAAAGCCCTAATGGCCAAGGTTGCAGAAGTGTAAACCTTCTTACCCCATCTATCCAGCGCCCTGGAGTCTCTATCAGAGGGGGTAAGATTTTTAGCAGTAGAAGCCTTAATGCCCTTGGGTCCCTGTGAAATAGTCTCTGGATTCGCAATAAGATTTTTAAAAAGGAACTTGTGTGAATCAGGAACCCTGTAATATCAGTCATGTTTTCTGGGAGCAGGAGGCAAAGAATCAGGGGCCAAATTAGATTCTGAAAAAGCATCATCAACAATGTCTAGTAGAGGAGGTATAGCTAAAGGCCTATGCTGAGGCAAAAGTAAGAAATCCCTCTTTTTTGAATCAGAAAAATCCTGGCTTTCCCAGTGGAAATGCTCCCATAGAGTAAGTAAGGTCTCACCAAAAGAAAAATCCTCTGGAGGGGAAGCAGAGGGAATAGAGTCATCTGCATCAGAATCCTCATAAGTAGATAAGGGCAAATCCAGATCATCAGAAGAATCAGAAAAATCAGAATACTGGTCAGAAGATTCATAAACAACTTCAGTCCTAGGTCTCTTAGAAGGGGGAGGTTGGCTTGGCTTCCCCTGATTAGAGTTAAAAGATCTTCAGCCATTCTTATTTGTTTTTTAGGCATACAGGCCTGAGCATGCGGCCTGGGTGTCTGTTTCTTAGGCATGGTTCGAGATTTTGGTCTAAATGAAGGAGGAGTCGTCTGTTTAATATGCAAGTCTGTAGCCCTGAATACACCCTCAGAAGCCGGTGCATGCACAGCGGCTCCAGACCCATCCAAGGTAGAGACATCCGCGGGTTCCATAGTTGAAGCATCTCGCAGCATACCGGACTCCGAATGGATCTCAGTAGAGGCCTGCGAGTCAGAAGTAGCGGGTATCAGGGGCTGCGAAAGCACCTCGCTGTGTACGAGCGAACTGGCAACTGGCTTAGGAGAAGTGTTGTCGGCAGCTTTGGACCTCGGCAGCCCGTCTCGGTCTTTATCCTTGCATTTTTTTCGGCATCCCGTAGTCGGATGGCTAACTGACGACATTTCTGGATAATTAAACTGAGAACCAAAATATTTAGAGGCAAAAATATATCGATGATGGATAGTGTGCTAATTAAATAAAGCACAAAACAGACAGCAAGGTACGTCGTGGACAGGGCCTAGGCAAGGAATACAGGACAAATGAAAATCTTTGTGAGGTATTTGCTTTCCACAAGTAATGCAGTTATTAACTTTTACTGACATCGGTAAGGAGCAAGAAAAAGTTTCCCCAATGGGGTACTTATAGCTTTAGTTGAAGGCTTCGGTTCTGAAACTCGAAAACAAAAATTTCAGGAGTCGGCCGACCGGCACTTGCGAACTGCTTCTGCTTCGGGCACCGCATGGCAAGAAAGACTGATGTAATGGCGTCCACTGCATGTTTTATAACCCTGATGACCTGATGTCATGGAAGAAGGGACAGCAACCAACGCAGGACCCAAGACTTTGTTAATCAGACCAACTGAGGGCTACTGCAAGCAGACAACCTAACTGTAATGACTGCAACAGTGAAACACGAAGAACATGGAGGGAAATGCATAAAGGACTCCCTGAGGCCAACCGTGGACTACAGCGTCCCTGGGTGTCTGACCTGGAGGAGGAACAAGGGAGAAGTAGCTGCTGCATTTGTTGTTGGAGGGGAGAGGCAAAGACATTGCAGCAAGGCTGGCCCCATTTGCAGAAAATAAGATCCACAATTTCCTGTTTCAGAGACCACTCGTGAGGCATGAGGATAGCCCTGCTGAGCCTGTCCATTATTATGCTGGATGTCCCAGGGATATGCGTTGCTATCAGAAAACGTTGGGAGGAAATCGCCCATTGCCACAGTCTGAGGGCCTTCTCGGCACAAGGGGTATGACCTGGTTCCGCCCTGTTTGTTGATGTACCAAACCACTGACATTGTCTGTCTGTATTGCAATAGCCCCGGCAGGGAGACAGTCTTGAAGAGCTTGCAACGCTAGGATCACCACTCTCATCTCCAGGACATTGATGTGCAAGTGGTACTCATGAGGTTGCCAAGTGCCTTGGACTATCTTTCCTAGATAATGCCCCCCCACCCTATCAGGGAAGCGTCCGTGGTCACTGTGGCGACCGGATGGGGTTCCATGAAAGGTCTGCCCTAAGAAACTAGTGGGGAGACCATCCACCAGGAAAATGTGTCTTTTGCAAGATTCTGTAATTAGCATCATGTGAGACATGGGTAATTCCTGGAAGGACAATTGTGTGAAAAGAAGCCACTGAAGGATTCTCATGTGAAAGCGTGCTAAGGGGACTAGAAGAATGGCTGCTGCCATGGACCCTAGAACATGAAGAACACATCTGACTTGAATTCTTTTGCTCCTCAGGAGAAGTGACACCTGCTTTTGAATAATGGAAACTCTTTCCTGAGGCAATTATACAATCGTTTAGCTCTGCTCCTATGTATGTAATAGATTGACAGGGCAACAAGGCAGATTTTTTTTAAGTTTACTGTGATGCCTAGTTGAGCACAGGATGTGATGGTGTAATCTCATGCCTCTATAAGTTATTGCCTGGTGGTAACAGTGAGGAGCCAGTCGTCCAGATAAGGAAATACCTGGAATGTGACGTCTCAGGTGAGCCATGACTACTGCCATGCATTTGAACACCCTTGGGGCTACGGTGAGACCAAAGGGCAGAGCTCTGAATTGGTAATGACTGGCCCCTAGCCAGAAGTGTAGAATTCTCCTGGAACGTCTATCCATTTTTATATGATAGTACGCGTCCTGGAGATCTATGGAGCACATCTAACTGTCCTGACCCAGAAAGGGGAGAATGGACTGTAGTGTTACCATCCGGAACTTATCTTTTTGTACAGGATTCGTTTAACCTGCTGAGATCCAGAATTGGTCTCCAGTCCCCTGTCTTTTTGGGCATTAAAAAGAATCTTGAGTAAGTTCCGGATCCTACTTGGTCTGTGGGGACTTCCTGGATGGCTCTTTTTTCTAGCAGTCTTGAAACTTCTGTGACTGTCTTATCCCTTAGATTGGGTGGAACATCTGGGATGGATTTTTTTTAAACAAAAGGGGGTTGATGAAAGGGAATCTTGTAACCTCCGGATATAATGGCTAGGACCCATTTGTCTTTTGTAATATTTTGCCAGGTGGTTGGGTACAATGAAAGCCTTCCTCGACTGCCTCAAGAGTTGAGCAGTCGGGCATCCCTTCAGGGATGTTGATAGGGTCACCCTGATTTTGCGGACCCCCTCTGCCATGAGGGCGGCATCTGCCATTGTTATTATTTCCCCCTCTGCCCCTGGGAGAAAATTCACCACGTGCATAAGGCAAGGGTCCCTGGGATTTTAGAAAAGTACAGTTGTGTACCTACCATAAATGTAGATGTTCGAGTGTTTTCACTGTTGCAGTCATTACACTTGGGTTATCCTGCTGGCAGGCTACCTGCAGTCAGCCTGAATTCCAAAGTCCTGGTCCGGTGTCAGTTGCTGTCGCCTCTTCCCTGACGTCAGTGCGCCAGGGGTATATAAGATGCAGCCGATGCCATTTTCTTCAGTTTTTCTTGCCCCAGATGTCAGGTGCCCCCAAAAGGGTAGGCTAAAAATTCTGCTTATAAAAAAGCATGCACTAATATAAACATTACCTTCATCTACAAGCAAATACACCACATAGGTTGTATAGAATAGAGTAGTACAGATAAGTCCGAGCAAAGAAAAGGGGGATGGAGGGAGGATAACCTGGACTGCAACAGTGAATACACTCTAACATCTACATTTATGGTAGGTACACAACTGTACTATGTTCATCGTGTTTCACTGTTGCAGTCATTACACTTGGGTTGTATCCCTAAGCTGAGGTTGGGTGGCTGGGCCTAAAAAGGATTAGGAGTGGCTAAGAGGCCCTGCAGAACTGCAGTGGCAAAGCCTGCTCTGGATTTAGAGTAAAGAGGTAAGTGGTAGTGCTTTGTAAAAGTGTGCACTGAAGTCCAAGTTGCAGCCTCCAAAATATCCTTGGTTGGTACTCCTCTGAGGAAGGCTGCTGAAGTGGCTGCTGCTCTAGTAGAATGTGGCCTAATGCCCTTAGGCAGTGATTTGCCATGTTGTGAATAGCAGAAACGAATGCAGTGGCCTATCCATTATGAAATAGTCTGCTTTGAAATAGCCTTTCCTTGTGATCCTGCAGCATATCCCACTAAAAGTTGCTCAGTCTTTCTGAAAGCTTTAGTTTTGTCCAAGTAGAAGCATATCTATCTGTGTATGTCCAAAGAATGCAGACGTCTCTCCCCTTTATTCTGTGGGTTTGGATAAAAGGTAGGCAAATGAATAGTTTGGTTAAGAGCCACACTGGACACTACCTTAGGCATAAATGTTGGGTTTGTCCTTCGAGAAACCCTGTCCGGATGGAAAATAATAAAAGGTTCCACAGCCATTAATGCCTGTAACTCTGAGACTTTTCTTGCTGACGTTATTGCTAGGAGCAGAGCTGTTTTCCTTGATAAGAACTTTATGTCGGCTGTATTGGCTGGCTCAAAAGGAGGCAGTGTGAGCTTTTCCAAGACAAAATTGAGGTCCCATGTAGGTATTGGTGCTCTCCTTGGAGGTCTTATGTTTTTGGCCCCTCTGAGGTACTGCCTCAGCAGTGGATGCGAAAAAATAGGTGGGTCCGTATTGTAGTGAGCTGAAATGGCAGAGCCATGGATCTTGACTGACGAGAAGGATAGGCCTTTGTCCAGCATCTCAGTTAGGTATTGTAAAATCTGAGGAATATTTGGTGCAAGTGTGTCAATTCCTTGTGCCTGGTTCCAAGCACAGAATCTCTTCCATTTTTCTGCATAAGATTTTCTGGTGCTGGGCCTCCTGGCCTCCAAAATAACATCCTTAACTGCTTTAGAGAGAGGTGTGTCCTGAGTGGTTATAATATCCGCCATGCAGCCAGATTTAGTGTTCTGAGTTGGCTGTGCAGGATCTGATTGTTTTGTTGGGTCAGTAGATGAGGAATTTGAGGTAACGTCCAGGCTGGGCCCTGAGACAAGTTCTTTAGGATTGGATACCAGTGCTGGCGTGGCCAGTCTGGGGCAATCAGTATCATTTTTAGCTTCTCTTGTCTGACCTTTAGGAGTACCTTGGGGAGGACAGGCAGAGGAGGCATAAAAGTACAGTTTTGTACCTACCATAAATGTAGATGTTCGAGTGCTAATACAGCTGCAGTCATAACAGATGGGGTTCTCCTGCCGTCAGTTGGGTCCTCGGTCGGCCGAATTCCAAAGTCCAGGTCCGGCGTCGGTTGTTGTCGCTTCTTCCCTGACGTCAGTGCGACAGGGGTATAAAGGAACCAGCCGACGCCATTTTCTTCAGTTTTTCTTGCCCCAGATGTCAGGTGCCCCCAGAAGGAAGGCAATACATAAATTTGTGTAATAAAGCAATGCAATATAATCAAAATACAGTAGTTGCAAGCAAATACACCATAAATGAATACCCCAATCAGGTTGTATGAGGAGGTGTTAGCCAATAGGCCTGTCCCAAGAGGGGAAGGAGGGAGGGAAACCTGGACTGCAGCTGTATTAGCACTCGAACATCTACATTTATGGTAGATACAAAACTGTACTATGTTCATCGTGCATACAGCTGCAGTAATCACAGATGGGTAGAGTCCCAAAGCTACGCACACGGTGGTAGGTACTAGGAGGAACTGGGTTGAGCCAGAATGCCCTGCAATACAGCAGTGGTAAAGCCTGCTCTAGTTTTGGAATATAAAGTCAGGTGGTAGTGTTTTGTGAAGGTATGTACAGAACTCCAAGTGGCTGCCTCCAAAATATCTTTGGTAGGAACTCCTCTGAGGAAGGCTGTAGAGGTAGCTGTGGCCCTGGTGGAGTGTGATCTGATGCCTGTAGGAACAGATTTCCCATGATAGGAATAACAAAACCGTATGCAGTGGCCTATCCACTTTGAAATAGTCTGCTTGGTAGCTGGCTTCCCTTGAGCCCCTACAGCATAGGACACAAGGAGTTGTTCTGATTTCCTGAAGGACTTTGTTCTGTCCAAATAATAACGTAGCTGCCTATGGATGTCTAAAGAGTGTAGCAGCCTTTCCCCTTTGTTTTGAGGATTGGGGTAAAAGGTAGGTAGGTGTATGGCTTGATTTAAAGCTAACCTGGATACCACTTTAGGCATAAATGATGGGTTGGTACGAAGGGAAACCCTGTCCTGATGGAAAATGAGAAAGGGCTGCACCGCCATGAGGGCCTGTAGTTCCGAAACCCTACGAGCTGAAGTGATAGCCAGAAGGAAGGCTGTTTTCCAGGACAAATATTGCAAATCTGTTGAGGCAGCTGGTTCAAAAGGAGGCAATGTTAATTTTTCTAGTATGTAATTAAGATCCCAGGCTGGTATTGGTTGTTTCCTTGGTGGTCTTATATTCTTAGCTCCTCTGAGGAACTGTCGTAAGAGTGGATGAGAAAATAAAGGAGGATCCATGTTGAATTCTGCAGAAATGGCTGAGGCATGGATTTTTATGGAAGAAAATGAAAGTCCACTGTTCAGCAGCTCAGCTAGATACTGTAATACTTGAGGCAAGTTCAGTTTTCTAGGATCGTGGCCTTTTTTCTCATTCCAAGAGCAAAACCGCTTCCATTTTGCGGAGTAAGCTTTTCTAGTAGATGGCCTTCTGGCCTCAAAAATGACATCCTGCACCTCCTTGGACAGTAGGGTCTGTTGTGTTAAGGAATTTTCCATGCAGCGAGATTGAGTGTTTTCAGCTGACTGTGAAGAGTTTTGTAGCTGTGCTGAGTCAGCAGAAGAGACATTAGAGGCAGGGACCAGGGAGGAGTATGTGTTAGGCTCCTCAGGAGCGGGTACCAGTGTTGCCTTGGCCAATCTGGAGCAATCAGTATCATCTTCGGTCTGTCTGCTCTTGCTTTCAAAAGCACCTTGGGCAGAAGAGGCAGAGGTGGGAATGCGTAAACTGTCCATGCTGTCCAACTGAATGAAAGGGCGTCCACTCTCCAGGCCTTTGGATGAAAGGTCCTTGAACAAAACTTTTCCAATTAATGATTCCTGTGGGAGGCAAAAAGATCTATGTCTGGCCTCCCCCACGCTTGGATTATCTCTGTAAACACCTGAGGATGCAACTTCCATTCGTGTGGATCTGTCATATTTCTGCTTAGATTGTCTGCCAGCGTGTTTTCCAATCCTAGCAAGTACTGTGCTTGAAGTTCGATTTGCCAATCCAGAGCCAAGTTCCAAAGAATCATGGCTAGTCTGCACAAGGGGTATGAATGTGTTCCTCCTTGTTTGTTTATGTACCACATTACTGTGGTGTTGTCTGTTCTTATCAGTAATTGTCCTGGATGCAGGAGGTCCTTGAAAGCTGTAATTGCATTTATTACTGCTAGCATTTCTTTTTGATTGATGTGAAGGTGCTTTTCCTTTTGGGACCATTTGCCCTGAATGCACCTGTCCGTCATGTGCGCCCCCCAGGCGTAATCTGAGGCGTCTGTTGTGATGACTTGATTTGCTTGAGGCTTGCAGAATGGGAGGCCTGTATTTGCTTGACATGCTTGGGCCCACCATAGAAATTCCTTTTGCAAACATGGAATTATTGGTATTATTGTTTCCAAACTGTGACTGTGTTGAGACCATAGGTTTTTTAGGTACCATTGAAGTTTCCTCATATGCAGCTTTGCACATGGGATTAAAAGAATGCAAGATGCCATGAAGCCCAGAGCCTGCAGGATTTTCCTTGCAGTAAGCCTGGTACATTTTGCTAGTATTTTGAAGTACTGAGTTAGTTGCCCCTGTTTTTCTGGCGTAAGATAGGCCATCTGGGTGTTTGTGTCCAAGTTGGCACCCAGAAAAGTTATTTTCTGAGATGGTGTTAGCCTGGATTTCTCTTTGTTGATTGTGTATCCCAGAGAATTCAGTAACCGTGTTACATAAGCCAGATGTTCCAGAAGTATGTGCTTGCTGTCCGCTTGGATCAGGCAGTCATCCAAATAAGGGTAAATTTGTATCCCTTGAAGTCTGCAGTAGGCAATCACTGATGCCAGGCACTTTGTGAATACTCTGGGCGCAGTAGATAAGCCAAAGGGCAATGCAGAGAATTGATAGTGGATTGAACCTGCAAGAAATCTGAGGTATCTTCTGCAGCTTTGTCTGATTGGGACATGCAGGTATGCCTCCTTGAGGTCCAATGTTACCAGCCAAAACTCCTTGCCCAGCATGGGAAGAAGCTGCTGTAATGTGAGCATCTTGAATTTTGAACGAGTAAAAATGTGTTTAGGATGGATAAGTCCAAAATGGGCCTCCAGTCGGTTCCTTTCCTTGGTACCAGAAAAAGTCTTGAATAAAAACCTTGACCTTGTTCGTGAGTAGGTACCTCTTGTATAGCTCTCATGCTTATGAGCTTTGAAATTTGTAGTTGTGCCTCTGCCCTTTGATTGTGTGGCAGGTTTGGCATGCCTCTCATTTTTGGAAGAGTGTGGAATTGAAATTTGTAGCCTCTGTTTATAACGTCCAGGATCCATTTGTCTGTTGTGACAATATGCCAATTTCTTGCAAATAATGCTAGTTTTCCTCCCAAAGGTGCTGCCAGCTGAAACCTGCTTGGAATGGAAATGAGGGAGTCATTGGGTTTGTTTCCTGTATTGTTGTGCACTGTCTTCGCCACCTCTTGGTGCTGGAGTTTGCCATTGTCGGCCTCTATATGATCTTTGTGATTGCCCTCTGCCCCTTGTGCATCTGTATCTACCTCTTTGGGGCTTGTCAGTGGCTGGAAATGACCAATTTTTTGAAGGCCAATTTCTGCTAAAACGTGGTGGTTGGATCTGTAAAAAAGCTTTGACAGTTTGCATAGATTTGGCTTTTTCTTCCATTTTCCGTAATATCTCCTCAGCATTAGTACCAAACAGCACATCCTTTTGCAAAGGAGCATCTAGAAGTTTAGCTTTCACATGATCAGGCAAGTTTTGTTCCCTAAGCCAAGCATGTCTACGAATGACTGATCCTGTAGCAGCCGCTCTACTTGAGGCCTCTAGGGCATCATAGCCACATTGTAAGGTGTGTTTACCCACTTGCTCTGTACTATGCATCATATCCTGCAACTCCTTCAAATCTGGTTGTTCAGGTTGAGACATTTTATTCCTTAATTGTGATAACAGGAACTGTTGATATTTAAGCATATGAAACTGACAACTTAAGGCCCTCATGGCTAGGGTGGCCGAGGTATATACCTTTTTTCCCCACCTTTCTAAGGATCTTGACGCTCTTTCGGCAGGAAGTGGATTCTTGGCAGTAGAGGCCTTCAATCCCTTGGGGCCTTGAGAAATGGTTTCGGGGTCAGCATTATGGCTTTTGTAGAGAAATTAGTGAGAGTTAGGAACTCTGTAGTACCTATCAGGTTTGACTGGTGCAGGAGGCAGGGAATCCGGGTTAAGGCAAGCCTCCGAATAGACATCATCAAGTATGTCCAAAACAGGAGGTATCGCCAGAGGCCTGTGTTGAGGTAACAAAAGAAATTCCCCAAGTCTTTTCTTGGAATCGGAAAAGTCTTGGCCTTCCCAATGGAAGTGTTCCCTTAAAGTGTGCAAGGTTTCCCCAAAGGAAAAATCCTCAGGAGGAGATACAGAAGGAATGGACTGCTCTGCATCCGAATCCTCAAAAGGGGAGTAAGAGTGTTCCTCTACATCAGAATGTTCTGATAAAATGGAGCCCTGATCAGAAGAGGGAGAATCTTCCTCCACTCTGGGTCTCTTGTCTGGAGGGGGTTGAGACCCCCTGATAAGAGTAATTAAATCCTCAGCCATTTTAAGCATCTGTTTTTTAGGCATGGGGCCTGGAGATGGGCCCTGTGCAACAGGCCTCTTGGGATGCCTGGCTGCTTTGGATTTAGTAAAGGCCTTAATAGAAAAAGAAGATGAGGGTCTAAAGACACCATGGGTGGAAGTGGACCTGTCCACATTAGGAGGCTCAACATTAGCAATGGCTTCGGTGGTTGTAGACTGGGAAAGGGCCGAGGTACCAGCGGTCTCTGGTACAGAGGATACCGCCAAAGGAGTGTCGTCGGTAGTCAGGGACTGCAAAGGCGTCTCGCTGAGAACCGGACCACGTGTAGCCTGTTTTGGCGTGGTGTCGGTGGGGACCGCGGGCCTCGCGTGTCGGTCCTTGTCCTTGCGATTTTTGGACAAAACGGTAGTCGAGTCTCCGACGACATTTTATAATAAAAGGCTTTACCAAAATAGTGTTGGGCGAACTCCGCCCGACGCTTAATAGTGCGTTTATTGAAAGTAGCGCAAAAGCGACAGCCCGAGACGTCGTGGTCTGGGCCTAAACAAGGTATGCAGAGGGAATGGAAATCCTTATGCGGTACTTGCTTCCCACAAGAAATACAATTATTAACTTTTTCTGACATCGGTCTGAGACAAGAAAAGTTTCCCCAATGGGGTACTTAGCTTTAATGAAGACTTCGGTTTCCAATTTTTTCGTAATTCAGGAGCTGGCCGACCGGCACTTGCGAACTGCTTCTGCTTCAGGCACCGCGCTGCAAAAAAGACTCAAGAATATGGCGTCGGCTGTGTCTTATATACTCCGGCCTCGCTGACGTCAGGAGAGAAAGCGACAACAACCGACGCCGGACCTAGACTTTGGAATTCGGCCGACCGAGGACCCGCCTGACGGCAGAGAACCCATCTGTGATTACTGCAGCTGTATGCACGATGAACATCTAGGAGGAGCCAGGATGCCCTGCAAGACTGCAGTGGCAAAGCCTGCTCTAGTTTTGGAATATAATGGTAGGTGGTAGTGCTTGGAGAAGGTATGCACAGAACTCCAAGTGGCTGCTTCCAAAATATCTTTGGTAGGAACTCCTCTGAGGAAAGCTGCAGAGGTAGCTGTGGCCCTTGTGGAGTGAGATCTGATGCCTGTAGGTACAGTTTTGCCATGTAAAGAATAGCAAAAGCGTATGCAGTGGGCTATCCATTTTGAGATTGTCTGTTTGGAAATTGGCTTTCCTTGAGCTCCTATAGCATAGGACACAAAGAGCTGTTCTGATTTTCTGAAAGGCTTTGTTCTGTCCAAATAATAACGCAGTTGTCTGTGGATGTCCAAGGAATGTAGTAATCTCTCCCCTTTGTTTTGAGGATTAGGATAAAAGGTAGGTAAGTGTATGGCCTGATTCAAAGCTACCCTGGATACCACTTTTGGCATAAAGGACTGATTGGTTCGCAAGGAAACTCTGTCCTGATGGAAGATGATAAAAGGCTGCACAGCCATGAGAGCTTGTAGTTCTGAAACTCTACGAGCTGAGGTAATAGCCAGAAGGAAAGCTGTTTTCCAGGACAAATATTGCAAATCTGATGAGGCAGCTGGCTCAAAGGGAGGCAAGGTCAGTTTTTCCAAAATGAAATTGAGATCCCAAGCAGGTATTGGTTGTTTCCTTGGGGGTTTTAGATTCTTAGTCCCTCTGAGGAACTGTCTTAAGAGAGGGTGAGAGAATAAGGGTGGATCAGTGTTGTATTCTGCAGAAATGGCTGAGGCATGGATTTTGATGGAGGAGAATGAAAGTCCACTGCTTAGCAGCTCACCTAGATACTGTAGTATCTGAGGTAAATTCAGTTTTCCAGGATCCTGGCCCTTTTTCTCATTCCAGACACAAAACCGTTTCCATTTTGTGGAGTAAGCTTTTCTAGTGGATGGCCTTCTGGCCTCCAAAATGACATCCTGCACCTCTTTGGAGAGTACGGTCTGCTGTGATGCTAAGGAATCTTCCATGAGGCTAGATTGAGTGTTTTTAGCTGGCTGTGAAGAGTTTTGAAGCTGTGCTGAGTCAGGAGAAGAGGCATTAGAGGCAGGGTCCATGGTGGGGAATGCATCAGGCTCCTCAGGAGTGGGTACCAGTGTTGTCTTGGCCAGTCTGGAGCAATGAGAATCATCTTTGGTCTGTCTGCTCTGGTTTTCAATTGAACTTTGGGCAGCAGAGGAAGAGGTGGGAAGGCATAAACTGTCATTGATGTCCAACTGAAAAAGAGAGCGTCCACTCTCCAGGCCTTTGGATGGAAAATCCTTGAGCAGAATTTTGTCAATTGGTGATTTTTGTGGGTGGCAAAGAGATCTATGTCTGGCCTTCCCCATGCTTGGATTATCTCTGTAAAAACTTTTGGATGCAACTTCCATTCGTGTGGATCTGTCATATTTCTGCTTAGGTTGTCTGCCAGCGTGTTTTCCTTGCCTGGCAAGTACTGTGCTTGTACTTCGATTTGTAAGTCAGTGGCCATGTTCCAAAGTGACATGGCCAGTCTGCATAGGGGGTATGAATGTGTTCCTCCCAGTTTGTTTATGTACCACATAACTGTGGTGTTGTCCATTCTTATCAATAGTTGACCTGGTTGCAGAAGGTCTTTGAAAGCTATAATAGCATTTATTACTGCTAGCATTTCCTTTTGATTGATGTGAAGGTGCTTTTCTTTTTGGGACCATTTGCCCTGAATGCACCGATCTGTCATGTGCGCCCCCCAGGCATAGTCAGAGGCGTCTGTAGTGATGACTTGATTTGCTTGAGGCTTGCTGAATGGAAGACCTGTGTTTGTTTGGCATGCTTGAGCCCACCACAGAAATTCCTTTTGAAGACATGGGATTAGTGGTATTATTGTTTCCAAACTGTGGATGTGTTGAGACCATAGGTTTTTCAGGTACCATTGAAGTTTCCTCATATGCAGCTTTGCACATGGGATTAGTAAGATGCAAGATGCCATGAATCCCAGAGCCTGCAGGATTTTCCTTGCAGTCAGCCTGGTGCAATTTGCTAGTGCTCTGAAGTATTGAGTTAGTTGCCCCTGCTTCTCTGGCGTGAGGTAGGCCATCTGGGTGTTTGTGTCCAAGTTGGCACCCAGGAAAATTATTTTCGAGAGGGTATTAGTCTTGATTTCTTTTGTTGACTGTGTATCCCAGAGAGTTCAACAACATTATTACATAAGCCAGATGTTTCAGAAGAATGTGCTTGCTGTCCGCTTGGATCAGGCAGTCGTCCAAATAGGGGTATATTTGTATCCCTTGAAGTCTGCAGTAGGCAATTACTGATGCCAGGCATTTCATGAATACTCTGGGCAGTAGATAAGCCAAAGGGCAATGCAGAGAATTGATAATGGGTTGAACCTGCAAGAAATCTGAGGTATCTTCTGCAATTTTGTCTGATTGGGACATGCAGGTATGCCGCCTTGAGGTCCAATGTTACCAGCCAAGACTCCTTGCCCAGCATGGGAAGAAGCTGCTGTAGAGTGAGCATCTTGAATTTTGTGCAGTAGAAATGTGTTTAGGATGGATAGGTCCAAAATAGATCTCCAATCTTTTCCCTTCCTTGGTACCAGGAATAGTCTGGAATAAAAACCTTGACCTTGTTCATGCGTAGGTACCTCTTGAATAGCTTTCATGTCTATGAGATCTGTAATTTGCCTTTGTGCCTCTGCCCTTTGCTTGTGTGGCAGGTTTGGCATGCCCCTCATTTTTGGAAGGGTGTGAAAATGGAATCTGTAGCCTCTGTTTATAATGTCCAGGATCCATTTTTCTTTTGTGACAATATGCCAATTTCTTGAAAATAATGCCAGTTTTCCTCCTAAGGGTGCTGCCATTTGAGTCTTGCTTGGCATGCAAAGGGGAAAGTCATTGGGCTTGCTTTCTGAATGGTTGCGAGTTATCCTCACCACCTCTTTGTGTAGGAGCTTGCCATTGTCTGCCTCTAAACAATCCTTGGGATTGTCCTCTGCCCCTCGGGCGCCTGTATCTACCTCTTTGGGGTCTGTCCATGGCTGGAAAAGACCAATTTTTGGAAGGCCAATTTCTACTGAAACGTGGGGGTTGTACCTGTAGAAAATTTTTCACAGTTTGCATTGATTTAGCCTTTTCCTCCATTTTCCTTAATACCTCCTCAGCATTAGCACCAAATAATACATCCTTTTGTAGAGGGGCATCTAGTAATTTTGCTTTGACATGATCTGGCAAGGTTTGTTCCTTGAGCCAGGCATGTCTACGTATGACTGATCCTGTAACAGCAGCTCTACGAGGCCTCTAGAGCATCAAAACCACATTGTAAGGTATGCTTACCCACTTGTTCTGCACTATGCATCAAATCCTGCAACTCCTTCAAGTCTGGTTGTTCAGGTTGTGACATTTTACTTTTCAATTGTGATAACAAAAACTGTTGGTATTTTAGCATATGGAACTGACAGTTTAAGGCCCTCATGGTTAAGGTAGCAGAGGTATACCTTTTTTCCCCACCTTTCTAAGGATCTGGAATCTCTCTCGGAAGGTAATGGATTTTTAGCAGTGGAGGCCTTAATTCCCTTGGGGCCCTGTGAGATGGTTTCTGGGTCAGCAGCATGGCTTTTGTATAGAAATTGGTGTGAGTCAGGAAAGTACAGTTTTGTACCTACCATAAATGTAGATGTCCGAACTGGATAGCATCTGCAGTCATAACAAGTGGGTTGTCCTGTCGTCAGGCAGCCCTGCAGTCGGCCGGATTCCAAAGTCCGGGTCCGGCTTCGGCCGATGTCGCTCTCCACCCGACGTCATCTCTGCTGGTCTTCGGGTATAAAAGCATCAGCCGACGCCATTTTCCTCAGTGTTTCTTGCCCCAGATGCCAGTAGCCCTCTTGCAGGGTAAAATTTGGATAGATGCCAATGTTTCCAAATAGATAGAGGTAAACACAACAATAAGCATATATGTACATATATACAAACAAATACACCATAAAAGACTCCCCCCCCAACAGCTAGCTATTAGGAGGGTAAACACCCTAGGAGTACCACAGAGGGGAAGGAGGGAGGGTAATCCTGACTGCAGATGCTATCCAGTTCGGACATCTACATTTATGGTAGGTACAAAACTGTACTATGTCCTTCATGGATGCATCTGCAGTCATAACAAGTGGGTAGAATACCATAGCCAACTAGGGGAGGAGGATAAAGGTAGATTATGGTGTGTTTAAGATCCCTTGCAGTACAGCAGTGGCAAACCCTGCTCGGGATCTGGAATAAAGAGGCAAATTATAATGCTTGGCAAATGTATGCACGGAGGTCCAAGTAGCTGCCTCAATAATGTCTTTGGTTGCCACTCCTCGTAAGAAGGCTGTGGTAGTGGCTGTTGCCCTTGTAGAATGAGGTCTTATGTTCTGTGGAATTGGTTTTCCATGGAAGGAGTAACAGTATCGTATGCAATTTCCTATCCATTTGGAGATTGTCTGTTTGGAAATAGCTTTTCCTTCCCTTCCTGTTGCATAGGCTACAAAAAGTTGGTCAGTCTTTCTGCTATTTTTGTTCTGTCCAAGTAGTAGCGTAGCTGTCTATGTACATCCAAGGTATGCAGTATTCTTTCCCTCTGTTTTGTGGGTTGGGAAAGAAGGAAGGTAGGTGGATTGCCTGGTTTAAAGATACTCTGGATACCACCTTAGGCATAAATGTAGGATTAGTCCTCAAGGACACTCTATCTTGGTGGAAGATTAGGAAGGGTTGCACTGCCATTAAGGCCTGTAGTTCTGAAACCCTCCTTGCTGAAGTAATTGCCAGTAGGAAAGCAGTTTTCCATGACAGGTGTTGTAGGTCTGCTGTTGCTGCTGGTTCAAAGGGTGCTAGTGTCAACTTTTCTAGCACAAAGTTTAAGTCCCAAGCTGGTAATGGTGGTTTCCTGGGAGGTTTTACATTCTTGATTCCTCTGAGGAACTGCCTGAGCAAAGGGTGCGAAAAACAGGAGGATCAAAGCTGTATTCTGCTGAAATAGCTGATGCATGTATCTTGATGGAGGAGTAGGACAGGCCTGAATGAAGAAGTTCGCCAGATACTCGAGAATGTTAGGCATATCTATGTTTGACACATCTTTTCCTCTTCGGTACTCCAAATGACAAACCTTTTCCATTTTCCAGCATAGTTCTTTCTTGTTGAAGGTCTGCGTGCTTCAAGAATAATGTCTTTAACTCTTTGGGAAAGTTCTGGATTAGCTGCTGCTATGTGATGTTCCATGCAGTCAGTTGCAGCGTTTTAGGTTTGGATGTATGATGCTGTAGTTGTTCTGAGTTAACATCAAAGGCATCAGGGGTATTGGCCACATGTTGTTCCGAGACATGCTCTTCAGTAGTGGGTACCAGTGTTGTCTTGGCCAGTTTGGGGCTATCAGGATTATCCTTGGACGTTCTTCCTTGATTTTTAGTAGTACCTTGTGTATCAGAGGAAGAGGAGGAAATGCATATGCTGTTAGGCCTTTCCAGTTGAAGGAGAGTGAGTCCACTTTCCATGCTAGTGGGTGGAATGTCCTCGTGCAGAATTTTTCGAGCTGGTGATTGAGAGGTGATGCGAATAGGATTATCTGTGGCATTCCCCATTTCTTTGAGATGGTCTTGAAGATGTCCGGGTGCAGCTTCCATTCGTGGGCATCCGAAGTGGTTCTGCTTAGTATGTCTGCTAGAGTATTGTCTTTCCCCGGTACAAATATTGCCTGTAACTGAATGTTGTAGCTGAGTGCCAGGGTCCACAGCTCCAAGGTCATTCTGCATAGGGGGTATGAATGAGTGCCTCCCTGTTTGTTGATGTACCACATGACTGTGGTGTTGTCTGTCCTTATCATCAACTGGCCCTCTTTGAGGAAAGGTTTGAACTTTTGGATTGCCAGTTTTACTGCCAGCATTTCTTTTAGATTGATGTGCAGGTGAATTTGATCCTGTGTCCACAATCCTTGCACGCATTTGTCCAGCATGTGGGCCCCCCATCCTAGATCTGAAGCGTCTGTTGTGATGGTCTGGCTTGGTTGACATCTGCGGAAGGGCAGGCCTGGGTTTGACTGGCATGCCTGAGCCCACCATAGGAACTCCTGTTTTAAGCATGGAATTAGTGGGATTTCTGTTTCTAGACTGTGTCTGTGTTGGGACCATAAATTCTTTAGGTACCACTGTAGTTTCCTCATATGTAGTCTGGCAAATGGGACCAAGATTATGCATGATGCCATGAAGCCCAAGGCCTGTAGAAATTTTCTTGCTGTTAACTTGTTCAGTTTTGTTAGTGCCAAGAAGTAAAGAGGAAGTTCTTTTGTTTTTCTGTAGTCAGGAATGCCATTTGTTGTACTGTGTCCAATTCCGCCCAAGAATGTCCTTGTTTGGGATGGTATCAGCCTTGACTTTTGTAAATTGACTGTGTATCCCAGTCCTTGTAGCAAGTAAATGACCCTTTGTAAATCTGTTGTCAGCTTGCTTTTGTTGTCCCCTTGTAGCAGGCAGTCGTCCAGGTATGGGTAAATTTGAATTCCCTGTAGTCTGCAATGGGCGATTACTGATGCCAGGCATTTTGTGAATACTCTGGGCAGTAGATAAGCCAAAGGGCAATGCTGAGAATTGATAGTGCTCTGATCCTGCAAGAAATCTGAGGTATCTTCTGCAGATTGGTCGAATTGGGACGTGCAGGTATGCCTCCTTGAGATCTAGAGTTACCAGCCAAGACTCCTTGCCCAGCATGGGAAGAAGTTGCTGTAGGGTCAGCATTTTGAATTTTGGGACAATGATGTATGTATTTAAGGTGGACAGGTCGAGAATTGGTCTCCAACTTTTTTCCTTTCTTGGAACTAGGAATAGTCTGGAGTAGAAACCCTTTCCTTGTTCTGCTGTTGGCACTCTTTCCACAGCTCTCATGTTTGCTAACTCCATTATCTGGCGTAGAGCCTCTGTTTTTTGATTTGGAGGTAGATTTGGCATTCCTCTTTTGACTGGTAAAGTGTGGAAGTGAAACCGGTAACCTTGATCTATGGTTTGTAAAATCCACTTGTCTTTTGTTATGTGTTGCCAGTTCTTTGAAAATAAGGTTAACTTTCCGCCTAGAGGAGCTGCTATTTGTTCCCTGGTAGGCGGATTTAGGATTAAGTCACTGTGGTTGTGCTGATGTAGTGGCAGTGGCTGTGTCTGTGCCTCTGTTGTTACCTTGCCACTGTCGTCCTCTGTAGGCACCTCCTCTGGATTGGTTTCTGCCTCTGGAACGTCTATTCCTGCCCCTTTGAAATTTTATGGAGTCAGGAAAGGACCAATTTTTGGCAGGCCAGTTCCTCCTAAACCTTGGGGTTGGACCTGCAGGAAATCTTTAACAGTTTGAACAGATTTTGCCTTTTCTTCCATTTTCTTCATAACCTGCTGGGCAGGTGTACCAAACAAACTTGTCTTGTCCATAGGAGCATCTAGCAACTTAGCTTTAACATGATCCGGTAAAGCTTGTTCCTTTAGCCATGCATGTCTTCTTATCACTGTGCCTGTCATGGCTGATCTAAATGAAGCCTCCAGTGCATCATAGCCACATTTTAAGGAATGGTTGCTAACCTGTTGTATGTTATTTACCATCTCTAATACATATCTCTTATCAAGAGATTCATCAGTAGTTAGCTTTTTAGTTAACTGATCAAGCATAAACTCTTGGTATTGTATCATGAAGGCAGGCCTCCGAGTAAACATCATCTAGGATGTCCAAGACAGGAGGTATAGCCAGAGGCCTGTGCTGAGGTAGCAAGAGAAATTCCCTAAGCCTTTTCTTGGAATCTGAATAATCTTGGCCTTCCCAGTGGAAGTGTTCCCTTAAGGTATGCAAAGTTTCCCCAAATGAGTAATCCTCTGGGGGGGATACAGAAGGAATGGACTCCTCTGCATCAGAGTCTTCAAAAGGGGAGTAAGAATGTTCCTGATCATCAGAGTGCTCTGAAATAATGGAGCCCTGATCAGAGGAGGGGGATTCTTCCTCCACTCTGGGCCTTATGTCCGGTGGGGGTTGAGAACCCCTGATAAGAGTAATTAAATCCTCAGACATTTTAAGCATCTGTTTTTTAGGCATGGGGCCTGGAGATGGGCCCTGTGTAGCTTGTCTCTTAGAATGCATGGCTGCTTTAGACTTAGTGAAAGCCTTGATGGAAAAAGAAGAAGAAGGTCTTAAGACACCTTGAGAGGAGGTAGACCTGTCCACATTTTGAGATTCAACGCCAAGAGTGGCTTCGGTATCTGTAGTCGGGGTGTGGGCCGAGGAGCCTGCGACCTCGGGCACAGGAGACACCGCCAATGAAGTGTCGTCGGTAGTCAGGGGCTGTGTAGGCGCCTCGCTGAGAACCGGACCACGTGTAGTCGGCTTTGGCGTGGTGTCGGTAGAGGCCACGGACCTCGCTTTTTAGACAAAACTGGAGTCGGAGTATCCGACGACATAATATAGTTAAATGTTTTGCCAAAATAATGCTGGGCGAACTCCCGGCGCTTAATGGTGCGTTTGTTGAATGTAGCACAAAAGCGACAGACCGAGACGTCGTGGTCTGGGCCTAAACAAGGAATACAGAGGGAATGGAAATCCTTATGCGGTATTTGCTTCCCACATGAAATACAGTTATTAACTTTGTCTGACATCGGTCTGAGGCAAGAAAAGTTTCCCCAACGGGGTACTTAGCTTTCAAGAAGACTTCGGTTTCAAAATTTTCGTAATTTCAGGAGCTGGCCGACTGGCACTTGCGAACTGCTTCTGCTTCGGGCACCGCGCGGCAAGAAAGACTGAAGAAAATGGCGTCGGCTGGTTCCTTTATACCCCTGACGCACTGACATCAGGGAAGAAGCGACGACAACCGACGCCGGACCTGGACTTTGGAATTCGGCCGACCGAGGACCCGCCTGACGGCAGGAGAACCCCATCTGTTATGACTGCAGCTGTATGCACGATGAACATCTGTAAGGGTTTTCCAGCTGAATGATAGAGCATCCACTTTCCATGCTTGTTTGTGATAAGTCCTTGAGCAGAATCTCTGTAGTTGGCAGTTATGAGGGGAGGCAAATAGATCTATGTCTGGGCATCCCCATTTCCTTGTTATCATGCTGAAGACTTGTGGATCTAGTTTCCACTCGTGAGGGTCCATGAGGTTTCTGCTTAGTTCGTCTGCCAGAGTATTTGTTTTTCCTGGCAGGAATTGTGCTTGCAGGTGCACTTGATAAGTCAATGCTGTGTTCCACAATGTCATGGCTTGTCTGCAGAGGGGGTAGGAATGTGTGCCTCCTTGCTTGTTTATGTACCACATAACTGTAGTATTGTCTGTTTTTATCAGCAGTTGTCCTGTATGAACTAAATCCTTGAAGGCTGTCAGGGCATTCTGTACAGCTAGCATCTCTTTTTGATTTATATGAAGATGCATTTGGCTTGTGGGCCATGTGCCCTGAATACATTTTCCTGTCATGTGGGCCCCCCCAGGCATAATCTGATGCATCTGTTGTTAGTGTCTGCCTAGCTGTGGGTAAGGTGAATGGCTGTCCCTTGTTGTGGTGACAGGCCTGTGCCCACCATCGAAACTCCTGTTGCAGGCAGGGAATGAGAGTAATTAATGTTTCCACACTGTGGCAATGTTGAGACCAAACACTTTTTAGGTACCATTTTAGCTTCCTCATATGCAGTCTTGCATATGGAATTAGCAGAATGCAGGATGCCATGAAGCCCAAAGCCTACAGAATTTTTCTTGAAGATAACTGGGTCTTTGTTGCCATGCTGTTGAAGTATGAAGTCAGTTGCCTTTGTTTGTCTGGTGTGAGAAGCCATCTGGGCTGTTGTTTTTAAGCTTGCACCCAGAAATATTATCTCTTGAGAGGGTACTTTTTGATTTCTTTTCATTTACTGTGTACCCTAGGTAAATTAGTAATCTTTTTACAAACGCCAGATGCTTTAGTAGAATGTCTTTGTTCTCTGCTTGAATAAGGCAGTTGTCCAAGTAGGGATATATTTGAATTCCTCTGTCTGCAAAATGCAGTTACTGGTGCCAGGCATTTTGTGAAGATCCTGGGCGCAGTAGATAAGCCAAAGGGCAGTGCAGAGAATTGGCAGTGCATTGAGCCAGCTATGAATCTGAGGTATCTTCTGCAAGACTGTCCGATTGGGACATGCAGGTATGCCTCTTTGAGGTCCAACGTTACAAGCCAAGCCTTCTTGCCCAGCATGGACAGAAGCTGCTGCAGAGTCAACATTTTGAATTTTGGAACATCCAGAAAAGTGTTTAGAATAGACAGGTCCAGAATTGGTCTCCAAGCTTTGTCCTTTCTGGGTACTAAGAAAAGTCTTGAGTAAAATCCTTGTCCCTGCTCTTGCTGTGGTACTGGCTGAATAGCCCTCATGTCCATGAGAGATGAAACTTGTTTTTGTGCCTCTGCCCATTGATTGTGTGGCAGGTCTGGTATACCTTTTGCCTTTGGAAGGGTGTGAAAGTGGAACCTGTAGCCCTGAGAAACTATGTTTAAGACCCATTTGTCCTGGGTGATCATGTGCCAATTTTGTGAAAAAAGTGCTAGCTTTCCCCCTAAGGGTGCTGCCAAAAGATAAGTGCTTGGCATTGGCAGAAGAAAGTCATTGGGACTGTTTCCTATATGGCTGCGATTTGTCTTCTCCGCTTTTGGAGGTAGTAGCACCCCATTGTTCGGGCCCATATGAGCCCTGGGGTTGTTGTCTGCCTCTAGGGCATCTGTATCTGCCTCTTTGTGGCCTGTCTGACACTGGAAAGGACCAATTCTTAGAAGGCCAGTTCCTGCTAAATCTGGGAGGTTGTACCTGTAAGAAATCCTTTACTGTCTGCATAGATTTCGCTTTATCCTCCATTTTCTTCAACACCTCTTCTCCCTTAACACCAAAGTATCATGCTGTAATGGAGCATCCAATAATTTTGCTTTAACATGATCAGGCAAATTCTGCTCCTTTAACCAAGCATGCCTTCTAATAACAGAACCTGTAACAACGGCCCTACAAGAGGCCTCCAGTAAATCAAAACCACATTGCAAAGTATGCTTTCCCACTTGTTCAGCTGCATGCAATAAATCCTGCATTTCCTTTTCAGAACATTCCGAATTTGTCAACATTTTCTGTTTTAGCAGTGACATTAAGTATTGCTGATATTTAAGCATATGACACTGACAATTTAAAGCCCTTACAGCCAAGGTAGCAGAAGTGTAAACTTTTTTCCCCCATCTGTCCAGTGACCTAGAATCCCTATCTGAGGGAACAGGGTTTTTAGCTGTAGTGGCCTTGACCCCTTTGGGACCCTGAGATATTGTTTCTGGGTCAGCAGCAGGGAATTTATGAGAGTCTGGAACCCTGTAGTATCTGTCTGGCTTAACATGTGCAGGAGGCAAAGAGTCAGGAGACAGGCCGGACTCTGAGAATACATCATCTACAATGTCTAGAACAGGTGGAATAGCAAGAGGTATATGCTGGGGTAGTAGAAGAATGTCTCTGAGCCTTTTCTTTGATTCGGAGTAATCCCGGCTCTCCCAGTGGAAATGCTCCCTCATGGTATGCAGGGTTTCCCCAAAAGAATAATCCTCAGGAGGAGAAGCTAAAGGAATAAATTCTTCAGCATCAGAATCCTCATAGGGAGGCAGAGAGTATCCCTGTTCTGAAGAGGAGTCAGAGGAAATGGAAACCTAATAAGAGGAATCATATTCTGTGTCTTGCCTAAGCCTCTTATCAGGAGGGGGATGGGAACCCCTAATCAAAGTAATTAGGTCTTCGGCCATTTTAAGCATCTGTTTTTTAGGCATGGAAGTCTGTCCAGGAGAATGCTGTACTTGTTTCTTTGTCTTTAAAGCTGTTTTAGTCTTTGCCTTGGAAGCTGAGGTTGGCTTAACATAACTGTGTAGGTCTGAAAACACCCTCAGAAGCCGATGCCTGCTCAGCGGCTCCGGACCCATCTGAGGGAATAGTTTCCGAGTGTCCAATACCTTGAGTATCCAGAGGCCTAGCTGTCTCCACGTGGGAGTCGGTAGCGGCCTGTGGCTCTGAGGTAGCGAGCGTCAGGGGCTGCGTAAGTGCCTCACTGAGAACAGGGAGGCCTCGTCATCGGTTTTAGACCTCGGATGCCTGTCTTTTTCCTTGCGCTTTTTATAAACTCCGGTCTTCGGCTGTTCCGATGGCATTATATAATTAAACCTTCGGCCAAAGTAATGAAAGGCAAAATCGTACCGACGCTTAATAGTGCATTGGTTAAATCTAGCACAACATCGCCAGCTAGCAACGTCGTGGTCAGGGCCTAGGCAAGGAATACAGTAAGAATGAAAATCCTTATGAGGTATTTGCTTCCCACAAGAAATAAAATTGTTAACTTTTTCTGACATCGGTCTGGAGCAAGAAAAAAAAGTTTCCCCAACGGGGTACTTGGCTTTATTGAAGACTTCGGATCTGAAATTCGTTTAGAAAATCTCAGGAGTCGGCTGACCGGCATTTGCGAACTGCTTTTGCTTCGGGCACCACACGGCAAGAAAGACTGAAGAAAATGGCATTGGCTGCATCTTATATACCCTTGGCGCACTGACGTCAGGGAAGAAGCGACAGCAACAGACGCCGGACCAGGACTTTGGAATTCAGGCCGACTGCGGGTAGCCTGCCAGCAGGATAACTCAAGTGTAATGGCTGCAACAGTGAAACACGATGAACATCCACATCTTTCCACCCTTCTGACCTTTTGGGTATTGTCTGGTAGGAGTGGAAAAAAGGACTCCGACATCAGAGAGTGTCTGCTGGTGCCTGGTAAGCGTGTCTTTCACCTGAGGCCCAAAGAGAGTGGAGCCATCAAAGGGGGTATTGGTGAAGGACGCTCTGAAAGGTTCCTCAAACTACCAGTCACAGCCAAGAATGTCTCCTAAGAGCTATTCCTGTTCCTACAGCTCTACTCGCTCCATCGGCTGCGTATGAAATACGCCTCATGGAGGAGTTGACTATTGAATTAAGAGTCACCAGGTGGGTAGCTACCTTGGCTGAAGCTCCCTCAGCTGTGGGATCTTGTAGGGTATTCTCCAAGCTCCTTTAAGAGATCCCTCTGAAGCCTAGTAAAATGGGAAAGATAGTTCAGGGACCTAAGGGAGAAGGCTGCTGATGAAAACATTCACTTTCCATATCTGTCCATCGTACGAGAGTCTTTATTCGGTGGATGGACAGATGAGGAGGTTTCTGCTCTTTCTCTGTGGCTGCTGCTACCACCATGGCATCAACTGGGACACCTTTAGTTAAGAATTGCTTGTCTTGGGGAGCTGTGATGAATTTATTGGGTCTCCTCAGTACAGGTTCCATGGAATCTGGAGCTGACCAAACCTTTCGAGACACTACAGACATAAGTGGATCAAAAGGAGGAGAAACCCAGGAGGTGGAAGGTCGGGAACCAAATGCATCCAGGTACACAGACTCATCCTCGGAGGGGGCTAGGGAAGTCTAACTATGCCTCTGCCTGAGAATCTCAAGGATGCCTGAAAAGGAAACATCTTCAGAGGGGGACCTTGGGGACCCCTCCGATTCATCCAGGTCTGTATCTGAAGTGACAGACTTAGGGGAGTCTATGTGCTTCCTCTTGCACTTTTTCTTCCGGGGAACCTGCTCAGAAAGCTCTGGGGAGGCTTCGGAAGAAGAGGGTTCACACAATGGGGTGTCCTGGGGCATAGGTTCCCTACGCTTTGGGGCTGGAGGAGGAGCAGAGGTTGTCACAACCACCGAGGGGGACAAAGCCGATGGAACAGATAGCGGAGCCATCTGTGGGGACAGCACTCTCCGCATGACCTAGAAAGCATCACTGTCTCGCCATAAAGAGGGCTCCAGCTCCGAAGAGACAGGAACACCACCCTGCGCCGAGGGGCTCTGAGGCCGATGTGGGAGCAGAGCTCAACTGAGCCGAAGCTCAGAGAGGGAGAGAGCAGGGTTGGACAAGGGTCAGGTGCCACTTCCCCCCTCGGAGCCGTCGAGAGAGCTTCGGCACCCAGATACTTCGATGGGAGGAAGAACTGAGGTAATTGGAGCCGATGAGAATGTCATCGGAAGAACCACTATCGGAGCGTCCATGGACTCCGGCTCCAAACTAATTAAAGTCGGAGGAGGAATCGAAATAAAAGTGGATGGAGCCGAAGCCTGTTGAGGTGGGCTCGAAAGCATTTTAGCAAGGGCCCGTGACTTAAGCAACCTACTGACTCACTCTCTCCATATCCTGATCCGATAACCTCGAGGATCGAGAGGAGTGGGAAGATGAGTGATGACTGGACTTGCTCTGAAATAATGGTGATTATGGCGCCAAGCAGATCGGCTCCAAAGAAAGAGACCTAGCTCTTTTCTGGCTCCGAAGTAACAGTTGGAGCCGATGGAGGGGTAGTCTTGTCAGTGCCAGTCAGCACAGACACACTTGTTTGTCAAGCTCACAGGTCGGTTCTGAACATGGAGCCAACAGCTTAACTGGTTTCAAAGGTTTCACTGGGCGAGATGCTTCAGACGGAGAATCCTGTGTTAATAATCCACAGAGGATAAGCTGGTTTTTCCACTCCTGCAGGACCCTTGGATTAAAGGCATGACAAACAGTTCAAGAGTCCTGCAGGCGCCGAGCCCCCAAGCAGTAAACACAACAAGTGTGCCCATCTGTCAGAGACATCTTCTGACAGCACTAGTCACACTTTTTAAAACCAGAGGTTTTAACTTCCTCAGACATTTTAAGGAATGTCAAACTACAACAGAAAAACTAAAAATTAATAAAAATCTTAAAGGAGAGCCTCTAACTTAGATGGCTGTCCATAAGGGGGGGGGGGGGCACTCTGAGTTAAACGAGTTCAGAGAATAACAGAAGGCCTAGCGACTAAGGGGCGACGGCCAACAGAGCACAAAAATAAAGCACAAGAACCAGATAAAGGGTTTTTACAGTAAAAGAAATTTACAAACTACTATCAAGGAAGAGCTATATCAAATTTTAAAGCACAATATTTGAGTTTAGAGAGACAAAAAAAATTAGACTAAGCCTGAGCCAGTATTGATCACAACCTCGCAGCTTAAGCGGCAAAAGTACAGTTTTGTACCTACCATAAATGTAGATGTTCGAAGATCCACATTGCTGCAGTCCTTACATATGGGTAGTCCGCTGTCCTCGGTCGGCCCGAATATCAAAGTATTAGGCTGACGTCGGTCAAGGCGCTTAAGACTGACATCAGGACGTCAGGGTACAAATGCGCATGACCGACGTCATATCCTCAGTCTTTTCTTGCCCCAGACGTCAGAAGACCCTAAAAAGAAAGGCCAAAACCAAAAGACAGCAAAAAACAACCAACCACCCTTGCACTAATCATATGTACAATATATACAATATCCACAATATTCACAACCCAAACCACACAACCGCCTCTAACTACAGAGGGGAAGGAGGGAGGGTAAATTGGACTGCAGCAATGTGGATCTTCGAACATCTACATTTATGGTAGGTACAAAACTGTACTATGTTCTTCATCTCACATTGCTGCAGTCCTTACATATGGATAGAATCCCAAAGCAGAGGTAAGGGAGGATGGCCAAACTAGAAAGCATTAGGAGCTGCCAAAATGCCCTGTAAAATTGCAGTGGCAAAACCAGCCCTAGATTTAGAGTAAAGTGGAAGGTGGTAATGCTTAGAGAAAGTATGCACTGAACTCCAAGTAGCTGCCTCCAAAATATCTTTAGTTGCCACCCCCCTTAAAAAAGCTGTAGAAGTGGCAGTAGCCCTAGTGGAATGAGGCCTAATCCCAGCTGGAATTTCCTTACCATGATGGGAATAACAGAAAGCAATACAAAACCCAATCCACTTAGAAATAGTTTGTTTAGAAACAGGCTTGCCCTGAGAACCCAAAGCAAATGAAACAAATAACTGCTGAGACTGTCTGAACCCTTTAGTTCTGCTCATATAATATCGCAACTGCCTGTGTATATCCAAAGTGTGCAAAATCTTTTCCCCTTTATTTTGGGGGTTTGCATAAAAAGTAGGCAAATGAATAGTTTGGTTTAAAGCCACACTAGAAACCACTTTAGGCATAAAGGAAGGATTAGTGCATAAAGATACCCTATCCTTATGGAAAATTAAGAAAGGCTCAACCGCCATAAGGGCCTGTAATTCAGAAACCCTTCTCGCAGAGGTAATGGCCAACAAAAAAGCAGTCTTCCATGATAAATATTTCAACTTGGCAGTAGCTGCAGGCTCAAAAGGTTGTAGAGTGAGTTTCTCCAACACAAAATTGAGATCCCAAGCAGGAGTAGGAGCTCTACGTGGGGGTCTTATATTCTTTGCCCCTCTAACGAATTGCTTAAACAAAGGATGAGAAAACAATGGTGGGTCACAGTCATAGTGAGCAGAAATTGCTGCAGCATGAACCTTAATAGAGGAGAAGGACAAACCTTTGTCCAGTAACTCAGTAAGATATTGAAGAGCCACACTTAAATTAGGCTTAGAAACATCAAATTCCTTTGCTGCACTCCAAAATAAAAAATCTCCTCCATTTATCTGCGTACACTTTCCTTGTACTAGGCCTTCTGGCCTCCAAAATAACATTCAAAACTTGCTGTGGAAGCTGAGACCCTCCAGGGTTTAAAACAGAATATGCCAGGCTGTTAGATGTAGAGAGTGAAGTTTGACATTGAGTAAATGACTGCTCTCCCGAGACAGCAGGTGTGGAATCGAAGGCAAAGGCCATGGAGGCTCCCGTATCAGACTTCTCAGTAATGGGTACCAGTGCTGTCGAGGCCAATCTGGAGCTATTAAAATCATCTTTGGCTTGTCCTGTCTGACCTTCAGGAGTATCTTTGGGAGGAGAGGCAGAGGTGGAAAGGCATACACATGAAGATTGCTCCAATTGAATGAGAGAGCATCCACTTTCCAAGCTGTGGGATGAAACCTTTTTGTGCAAAACTTTGGCAGCTGGTAGTTTAGTGGAGAAGCGAACAGATCTATGTCTGGAGTTCCCCATAACACTGTCAATTTCTGAAATACATGAGGATCCAATTTCCACTCGTGGGGATCCATAATTTGTCTGCTCAACACATCTGCTAAGGAGGTCTGTGCTCCCGGCAGAAACCTTGCCTGAAGATTTAGCTGTAAACTGAGAGCAGTCTCCCACAAAATCATTGCTTGTCTGCATAGAGGACAAGAATGCGTTCCCCCTTGCTTGTTGATGTACCACATGACAGTTGTGTTGTCTGTTAGAACCAACACCTGCCCTGGAAGAAGTAAATCCTTGAAAGCTACTAATGCAAATTGGACTGCTAACATCTCCTTCAAGTTGATATGTAGATGTTGAAGTCTGGCAGGCCACGTGTCTTGTACCCACTTTCCATTTAGATGAGCTCCCCAAGCTTTGTCTGAGGCATCTGTCGTTAGAATCTGACTCGCCTCTGGCCGGGTCACAGAGAGTCCCTTGTTTAGGTGACATTCCTGAGCCCACCACAAAAATTCCTTTTGAATGCAAGGTATTATCTGAATGACATGTCCATATCTTGGCAGTGCTGTGTCCATACATTTTTGAGATACCATTGTAGCTTCCTCATATGCAGTTTGGCATTGGGAAGCACCAGAATACAAGATGCCATGAACCCCAAGGCTTGAAGGACTGTCCTTGCAGTCAGCCTGGACTGATGAGACAATTGATGGAAGTACAGAGAAAGATTCTTTTGTTTGTCCGGGGTCAAAAATGCCATCTGGGATGCTGTATTCAGTCTCACACCCAGAAAGCACATGTCCTGAGAGGGTACTAGACTGGACTTTATTTCGTTCACAGAATACCCCAGGCATCTTAGCACTGCTATCACATACTGTAAATGATGAAGAAGTTCGTCCTTTCTTGGGCCAGAATCAGGCAATCGTCCAAATAAGGATAGATCTGTATTCCTCTTAGCCTGAAGAAAGCTATCACTGGAGCCAGAACCTTCGTGAACACTCTGGGCAGTAGATAAGCCAAAGGGCAATGCAGAGAACTGATAATGAGAAGTCCCAGCCCGAAAACGCAGATACTTCCTGCAACTGAGCCTGATAGGAACATGAAGGTAAGCCTCCTTGAGATCCAGAGTCACCATCCAGTGATCTTTGCCCAGCAGAGGTAAAAGCTGTTGTAACGTCAACATTTTGAACTTGGGAATGTCCAGATATGTGTTGAGAATAGATAAATCCAAAATTGGTCTCCACGTGTTCCCCTTCTTTGGTACTAGGAACAGGCGAGAATAAAATCCTAGGCCCACTTCTGGCAGAGGGACCGGTTGTATGGCCCCTATTTGAAGTAGCAGAGAAATTTGTTTGTGAGCCTCTAGTCTTTGCTGAGGAGGAACGTCCGGCATGCCTTTGAAAGGAGGCAAGGTATGGAAATAAAACTTGTAACCTCGGTGTATGATATCCAATACCCATCTGTCTTGGGTAATCAAACTCCAATTTTCCTTGAAGAGTGCCAACCTTCCTCCCAAAGGTGCTGCCAGGCAAGAAGGATCTGGCAGCTGAAAAGGTAGGTCATTGGGCCTGTTTACGAAAGGACTGGCCCCTGCCCTCACCCGAAGATTGTGCAGGTGAACTCCCTGTTCTAGGTCTTTAGGAACTCTGAGCTCTACCCCTACCACGTCTAGATCTACCCCTAGACTGAGAATCATAAGAAGGATACGTCCACCCCTTAGCAGGCCAATTCCTACTAAACTTCGGAGGCTGAACTTGCAAAAAATCTTTAACAGCCTGCATAGACTTAGCCTTGTCTTCCATTTTCTTCAAGACTGACTCCACAGGTGAACCAAACAACACATCAGACTGTAAAGGAGCATCCAAAATCCTTGTCTTAACATGGTCAGATAAATTCTGATCCCTCAGCCAGGCGTGCCTGCGAAGAACTGAACCAGTGGCAGCCACCCTAGACGAGGCCTGTACAGCATCAAAACCACATTGTAAAGAATGCTTACCCACTTGTTCAGAGACATGCACCAAATCTTGCAATTCTTTACACTCAATGCCTTCCGCCAGAGCATCTACCTTAGACTTTAATTGAGAAAGAAGATAGTTTTGATATTTCAACATGTAAAACTGGCAATTCAAAGCCCTCATAGCTAAGGTGGAAGAAGTATAGACTTTCTTTCCCCATCTATCCAAAGCTCTGGCCTCTATCTGGAGGAACCGGATTTTTTACAACAGAGGCCTTGACACCCTTAGGTCCCTGACTAACAGTTTCTGGGTCCGCCCTAGGACTCTTATAAAGATATTTATGAGCCTCAGGCACCCTGTAATACCTATCCGGTTTAACAGGAGCAGGAGGCAAAGAATCAGGATTAAGTGAAGCCTCTGCAAACACATCTTCCACAACATCCAGAACAGGTGGTATAGCCAAGGGCCTATGCTGGGGCAAAAGCAAAAATTCCCTAAGCCTTTTCCTGGAATCAGAGAAGTCCTGACCTTCCCACTTAAAATGTTCCCTCATGGAATGAAGAGTCTCTGAAAAGAGAAATCCTCTGGAGGAGAAGCAGAAGGAGTGAATCATCTGCATCAGAATCAGAATAAGGAGAGTACTCCTGCAAGTCTTCAGCCGAAGACTCTGAAACATCGAAGCCTGCTCAAAACTCCCCAACTCTGGCTCCACCCTAGGCCTCTTATCAGGAGGGGTAAGAACCTCTAATCAAAGTTATTAAATCTTCTGCCATTTTAAGCATGTGCTTCTTGGGCACAGACCCTGCTGAACTAGGAGTGACACCAACAGAAGCTAAACCTGGCCTGCCCCTGGGAGAAGCCTTGGAAACAGAAGGAGAGGGCCTAACCACCCTAGGAAGGGAGGGGAGTACAGTAACCTGAGAAGCACCTTCAGCCTGGGCTGCCTCCTGAGAGGCCACATCCTGCAATATCAAAGTCTCCCCCTGGGACTCCAGAGAAGCCTCCGTCGGAACCACCGGTTCCACTGTCGCCTCTAAAGAACCGGCGTCCGGTACGGACGACTCTTCTTGCCTGGGTTTGGCTGCTTTGTTTTTGCGCTTCTTGAAGCGGCCGGAGAATCCGGCGGCATATTATAATTGCACCGCTTCAAGACTAGCCCAGCACAATCTAACCTTGGCAATAGTGCTTATTGAACCTAGCACAAAAGCGACACCCAACAACGTCGTGCTCAGGCCCCAAACAAGGAATACACAAAGAATGATAATCCCTATGCGGTATCTGCTTCCCACAAGAAATACAGTTATTCACTTTTTCTGACATCCGGTAAACCACTGAGGCAAGAAAAACTAAAATATTCCCCAACGGGGTACTTAGCCAACTTTGACTCGGTCTGAAACTCCGAATTCGAAAAATTCCAGAATGCCGAACGGCACTTGCAACGCTGCTTCTGCATCGGACCATGCGGCAAAAAAGACTGAGGATATGACGTCGGTCATGCGCATTTGTACCCTGACGTCCTGATGTCGGTCTTAAGCGCCTTGACCGACGTCAGCCTAATACTTTGATATTCGGGCCGACCGAGGACAGCGGACTACCCATATGTAAGGACTGCAGCAATGTGAGATGAAGAACATCGAGATCTGGGTAGCTGGCGCTGGGCATTCTGGGATAAGGGGTAGCCTCGAGCCAGTAAAGAGCTCTCGAGCTATAGTAAGTGGCAGAGTCAGAGCAGAGGATAGGCTTTGAACCCATCCAGCAAGAACAAAGGCGAGCTTGGACAACTTAACATCAGACGTTATGTACTAACTATAATACTGAATCATTTTTATAACCAGTAAATCTGATTCGACCTATGGGATCCAACCACTTGTCGGATCTGATCTGGCAACTTTAATAGTGTTCCATGCCTCGATCTCCTTCAAAATATCCCTTAATGCACTTGTCCCAACTCCTTCCTCAGGTCAAGTTTTCTGGCATCTAAGATGGACTGTAGTAACTTGCAGAATAAGTAAATGTGCTGGGAAGGAAAGACAAAGGGGCTTCAAATGGGTCTGCAAGGTTGTCCCAAGGGATGTGACAATCTGGTAGAGGGGATGGTGAGTGGGCTGCTTGAACTGGATGTAACAGTGATACAAAGGATCCAGGGTTATTGCACATATATAACTTCCATATCTTATTCCATCCCATCTGTCCAGGGTTATTGCATATATATAACTTCCATATCTTATTCCATCCCATCTGTATGATTCGATTTGTAGGACAACTATCTGCTTCTCCAAAAAAAGTTCAGTCATGGCAGGATTCTCTAGAGGGTGATAGCTCTGAAGTAGGCTCTGGATCTAGGGATAACATCTAGCTTGTAATGTCTGGAAAAGGTATTTAAGGCAGACCATGGTGCAGCAAAAATTTCATCCACCAAAGCATTCATGAAGAATGATACAGAAGAAGAGACTGAACTGGAGGAATAATCATTCAGTTTAAGCTGTAAGGCTTTGCTTCTAGGAGTATGCACAGGAAATGCAGTCCAAGAGTCATATGGATAAGGTTACTGTACAGACTCTTCAACCTGACCTGGAAGAAGCAAAGGCCAGTATAATTGGGACTCTTTTCTTACATATTTTATTCCATAGAGAAAGAAGCATACTAGTCTGTGGGCAACTAGCATATGAAGCAAGTGCTCCTCTTTGTTAGCACAGCTTGTGAAGAACATTGGCAAATTATTAACCTGACAGAGATAGTCTTCTGAAGCCAATTTTTGGGTTGAAGGAGAGATTATTTCTTAGACGGAATATCTTTGTGGAAAACTAGTAAGGGGATTAGAAGAGAAAACCTGCAAATCTGAAACCTTTCTTGCTAAGGTGATGGTTATCAAAACCAGGGTTTTCCATGAGAGATATCTTATGTCCACAGATGATGCTGGCTCAAAAGTGAGTCATGCTGTGTCTTTAGTACAAAAAGTACAGTTGTGTACACTTGCCATAAATGTAGATGCTTGAGTATATTCACTGTTGCAGTCATCACACTTGGGTTATCCTGCCAGGGGTAGCCCTCAGTCGACCCAAATACCAGAGGCTTAGTTCTTCTGCATTGGTTGTTGTCGCTCCAGGACTGACGTCAGGTTGTCAGTGGTATAAAATCAGTCAGCAAACGCCATTACATCAGTTTTTCTTGCCCCAAATGTCAGGAGCCCCCAAATGTCAGGAGCCCCCAAAAAGGGAGCTAAGTTATGGTGGAAGAACACCACCAGTAGAAAGTAAATACCAAAAATTTCCTGTAAGGAATGAGGAAGAGAGACAGAGACAAGGGGGATGGAGGGTGGGAAACCAGGACTGCAACAGTGAATACACTCAAACATCTACATTTAAGTGTACACAACTGTATTATGCTCTTCTTGTTTCACTGTTGCAGTCATCACATGTGGGCTGATTCCCAAAGCTGAAGAAAAGCGTGGAGGCAGTCAAGTAGACTGGGGGCTGGCTAGGATGCCCTGCAAGACTGCAGTTGCAAAGCCTGCCCTGGATTTGGAGAAGACAGGTAGGTGGTAATGCTTGGTGAAGGTATGAACAGAAGCCCATGTTGCAGCCTCCAGAATGTGGGACCCCTCTGAGAAAAGCTGCAGAGGTGGAGGTTGCCCTGGTGGAATGCGTCCTGACCCCCTTGGGGGGGTCCTGTGTTGTTTGTAGCAGAAATGGATGTAGTGTGCTATCCATTTGGAGATTGTTTGGAAATGGCCTTGCCCTCTGCTGCAAAGCTGACTAGCAATTGGTCAGTTTCCCTAAAAGATTTAGTCCTATCCAGGTAGAATCTGAGCTGTCTTTGCATATCTAGAAAATGCAGAATCCTTTTCCCCTTGGTTTGTGGGTTAGGGAAAAAGGTGGGCAAATGAATAGATTGGTTGAGAGCCACACAAGACACCACTTTAGGCATGAAAGTTGGGTTAGTCCTGAGGGAGACCATGTCAGCATGGAAAATGATGAAGGGCTCTATAGCCATTAGTGCTTGTAGCTCTGAAACCCTTCTAGCTGAAGTGATGGCCAGAAGCAAGGCTGTTTTCCAAGAGAGGAATTTTAACTCTGCTGAAGCTGCAGGCTCAAAGGGGGGTAAGTGTGAGCTTTTTAAACACAAAGTTAAGGTCCCAAGCTGGGGTAGGAGCTCTTTTGGGTGGCCTTAAATTGTTAGCCCCTCTTAGGAACTGCTTGATGAGAGGGTGAAAAAAGAGAGGTGGCTCTGTGCTGTAATGAGCAGAGATGGCAGAGGTGTGAATTTTAATGGAAGAGAAGGGATAGGGGTCCTGTGTAGCAGGTCTCCTAGGTATTCCAGGATGAGACATTGGGAGAGCTGTGCTGTTTCACCTCCTTTAGCCTGGATCCAGGTGCAATACCTTTTCCACTTGTCAGCATCGGATTGTCTAGTGCTGGGGCACCTGGCCTCACGTACAACATCCAGGACTTGCTTGCTTAGGCTGGCAGCTGGAGGGGAGGTCAGGGAATAAAGCCATGCTGCCAGGTTCAGGGTCTGTAATTGTGGATGCATGAAATCTCCATTCTTCTGAGTCAAGGAGAGTTGGGATCTGGGGTAGGTGCCATGGTGACAGGCTGCGCAGCAGTGGGTACCAGTGCTGTCAGTCTGGGGCAATCAAGATTACCCTTGTTTTTTCCTCCATTATTTTGAGCAGTACCCTTGAAATTAGTGGTAGAGGGGGAAATGCACAGTTCGAGAGGTTGACTCATTGGAAGGATACAGCATCCACTTTCCAGGCCTTGCTGTGAGGTTCCCTGGTGCAGAATTTCCTGAGCTGGTGATTGTTGTGGGAGGCAAAGAGGTCCACCTTCGAGGTGCCCCATTTCTGGGTTACAAGGTTGAAGGTGCTGTGGTCTAGCTGCCACTTGTGTATGTCTAGGAAACTTCTGCTTACGTTGTCTGCCAGAGAGGTTTGGGAGCCTGGCAGGAACTGTGCTAGCAGGTGAATTTGCATGGCTGAAACCGTGTGCCAAAGGGTCATGGTGAGCCTGCAGAGAGGATAAGAGTGAGTTCCTCCTTGCTACATGATATACCACACTGCTTCTTGATATACCACATCATTGTGGTGTTGTCTGTTTTGATCACTAGAGGCCCCGGGGAGAGTAGGGGTCTGAAAGCTGTCAGAGCATGCTGAACAGCTAGCATCTCTTTTTGGTTGATGTGCAGATGTACTTGATTGGGGCTCCAATGGCCCTAAATGCACCTTCTGTCCAGGTGTGCACACCGGGCATAATCTGATGAGTCTGTGGTTAGGGTCTGGGCAGCGTGGGGTTGTGAGAAGGGAAGACCCTTGTTGTGGTTGCATGCTGCTACCCACCAAAGAAAATCTTTCCTTAGGGTATCAAAGGTATGATAGTTTCCAGGTCCTGAGAGTGTTGACTCCAAAGGCTTTTTAGGTACCATTGTAGTTTCCTCATATGCAGTCTGGCATATGGAATGAACAGAATGCAGGATGCCATGAACCCTAGAGCTTGCAGGATTTTCCGTGTGGACAACTGGGTTCTGGTGGCTAGTTGAGAGAAGCAGCCTGTCAGGTAGGCTTGTTTTTCCAGAGTAAGGATTGTCATCAGGGATGCTGTGTCTAGGCTTGCTCCCAGGAATATAATTTTTTGAGTGGGGACTAGTTTGGATTTCTTTTTGTTTATAGTACACCCCACAGAGGTCAGTAAATCCTTTACAAAAGTCAGGTGCTGTAACAGCTTTTCCTGACTTTCGGCCTGAATCAGGATATCGTCCAAGTAGGGGTAAATTTGGATGGGTTCCTATTACATTATCGAAAGATAATGTAATCGAACGATCAAAACTTCAAAATGGCAGCATTTCGAAGATCGCATTGTGGGATTGCAGTACAGTGAGGATTGGAATATTTGCCCTTTCCTCACTGTAGTGCGATCTCGGAGTTGGAGTACATATTTAGCAGGGGGTGTGAGGGGTGCAGCCCCCCACAATACAAGCTTCGAAATGCTGCCATTTCGATGTTTTGATCGTTCGATTAAGTTATCTTTCGATAACGTAATATGAACCCAATTTGGATATTCCTTTGTCTGGAAAAAGCAATGGCTGGAGCCAGGCATTTTGTGAAAACTCTGGGAGCAGTGGATAAGCCAAAACGTGCATAGATCCTGCCCTGAAATGTAGATATTTCGTGCAAGAATCCTTGATTGGGATGTGTAGACAGGCCTCTTTTAGGTCTAGGGTGGCTAACCAAGCATCCTTGGAAAGCATAGGGAGAAGCTGCTGGAGCTGAGCATTTTGAATTTTAGTATCACCAGGAACATGTTTAGAATTGATAGATCGAGGATAGGGTGCTAGGTGCCCTCTTTTTTGGGTACCAGGAAAAGCCTGGAATAGAAACCTTGGCCTATCTGGTCTGCAGGAAAAGGCTGTACTGCCTTCATGGAAAGCAGGGAATGTACTTGTTTTTTGGCCTCTACCCACTGGTTTGAAGGAAGATCTGGGAACCCTTTTGGGGTTGGCAGAGTGTGGAAATAAAATTTGTATCTCTGGGACACTATGCTGAGGACCCATTGGTCGTTGGTAATAGAGGCCCAGTTTTTTACATGGGAGGAGATTTTTCCTCTTAGGGGCACAAGCAGGTGGGCAAAGGAAAGGGGTGGAAGTTTAAAGTCAACTGCGAGTTCTTTCCATAAGGGCGTGGCTTAGCACTTCCTGTTTCTGAAGTGCAGGAACTCTATTGCTTAGATCTCTGCATTCCCTGGGACTGCTGTTGTGGGGGGTCCGCTTCCCCCTGCGTCTTGTCTGAGCTGGCCTGGGAGGGGGCCAGAAAGGACCAGTGCTTGGAGGGGCAATGCCTACTGAACCTTGGAGGCTGGACCTGCAAGAAGTCTTTAACTGTCTGTATAGATTTTGCTTTTTCTTCCATCTTTAAGGACCTCTTCTGCCTTGGTGCCAAAGCAAATTGTCTTTGTTCAATGGTGCGTCCAATAGTTTTGATTTGACATGGTCCTTAAGCCAAGCATGCCTTCTAAGTACAGAACCTGTGACTGCTGCCCTGCAAGAAGCTTCTAGGGCATCAAAGGCACATTGCAAGGTGTGTTTAGTAACTTAGCATTCAGAATGCATAAGCTCCTGTAATTCTTTATTTTCTGCACAAGCAGGAAAGGTAGATATTTTTTGTTTCAGGAGTTCCATGGTATGTTGCTGGTATTTCAGCATGTGGAACTGACAATTTAGTGCTCTAATGGCAAGAGTTGCAGAGGTGTACACTTTTTTACCCCATCTGCCTAAAGCTCGGGAATCACTGTCCAAGGGGGTGGGATTCTTAGCTGTGGTTGCTTTTATTCCTTTAGGTCCTTAGGAGATGACCTCTGGGTCAGCAGTAGGATTTTTGAACAGAAATCTTTGAGAGTCAGGGACTCTGTAATAGCAGTCAGGTTTCCTGGGAGCTGCAGGAAGGGTGTCAGGAGTTTGGATTCCATAAAGACATCCTACACAACATCCAAGACTGGAGGAATGGCTAAAGGTCTGTGCTGCGGCAAATCTCGGAATTCCTCGAGTCTCTTTTTGGACTGAGGATAGTCCTGACATTCCCAGTGGAAATGTTCCCTTAAAGTATGTAGGGTTTCACCAAATGAAAAATCCTTTGGAGAAGAGGCAGAAGGAATGAATTCCGCTGCATCTGAATCCTCATAAGCAGACAAGGGTTTCATGTCTTCATAGTCAGAAACCTCAGAGTCTTCAGACTCCTGGTCAGATAAAATTGCTGGAGACAAGTCTCTTTCTTTTGGAAGGGGTAGGCTGGCTTCCCCTATCAAGCATGATAAGGTCTTCCGCCATTTTAAGCATCTGAGTTTGAGGCATGGAAGCAGGTGCCTGAGCTTGGGTCGGTTTTTTAGACACAGTTCATACCCAGGGCCTTAGAAACTCAGTAGTTTTAGAAAGAACTGAAGACGTGAAAGAAGTTGTTGGTTTGTGTCGAGTATCGGTAGTGTGAAGACCTTCCTTGGAAGCCGGTGCCTGCTCAGCGGCTCCGGACCCATCCAGAGTAGAGACATCCGCAGGATCCCGCAGGATCCTTAGGCAAAGAAGAGTTCCATGGCATACCGGACTCCGAACGGGTCTCGGTAGCGGCCTGCGAATCCACAGAAGTGGGCATCAGGGGCTGTAAAAGCACCTCACTGAGTACCGGCAAACTGACGACTAGCTTAACAGAAGTGTCGTCGGCAGTTTTGGAGTTGTACGGTCTGTCTCTGTCTTTATCCTTATGTTTTTTCGGAAGATCGGTAGTCGGATGGCTTGCCGAAGCCATTTCAGAATACGGAGATAGAGAGAGAAAATATTTAGGGAAGGTTCTGTGTTGTAATGAGCTGAAATGGCTGAGGCATGGATTTTTATGGAAGAAAAGGACAGGCCCTTGTAAAGTATCTCAATTAAGTATTGTAAAATTTGAGGAATATTGGGCACTTGTGAAGCATCTCAGTTAAGTATTGTAAAATCTGAGGAATACTGGGCACTGCTGTGCTTATTCCTTGTGATCGATTCCAGGCACAGAATCTTTTCCATTTGTCAGCATAAGATTTTCTAGTATTAGGCCTTCTCGCCTCCAAAATGACATCCATCACAGGTTTGCTGAGGGATGCTAAGGGTGAATTTAGGTGATTAGCCATACTGCAAGATTCAAAGGTTGGAGTAGAGTGTGCAAAATTTGGTTGTTCTATTGAGACAGTAAGTAAGGTGTCTGAGGCAGGTGCCACGGTGGAAGGTGCGACACATTGCGCAGGAGTGGCTACCAGTGTTGGTGAGGCCAGTCTGGAGCAATCAGAATAATTTTTGGTTTGTCCTGTTTGACTTTTAGTAGAACTTTGGAGAGCAGAGGCAGAGGGGGAAAAGCATAGACTGATAGGTTTTTCCAGCCGAATGATAATTTACTTTCCAGGCTTTTTTGTGATGAGTTCTTGTGCAGAATTTGTCCAACTGATAGTTCTGGGGTGAGGCAAAAAGATCTATGTCTGGACTCCCCCCATTTGCATGTCAACACGTTGAAAATCCGTGGTTCCAGTTTCCATTCGTGAGGGTCCATGAGATTTCTGCTTAGTTCGTCTGCCAGAGTATTCAGCTTTCCTAGCAGGAATTGATCTTGCAGTTGTGTTTGGTAAATCAAGGCCGTGTGCCACAATGCCATGGCTAGTCTGCAAAGGGGGTAGGAGTGTGTACCCCCCTGCTTGTTTATGTACCACATAACTGTGGTGTTGTCTGTCTTTATCATTAATTGTCCTGGATGAAGGTAGTCCTTGAAGGCTGTCAGTGCATTCTGTACAGCTAGCATCTCTTTCTGATTGATATGAAGGTG
Organism: Protopterus annectens; assembly: GCF_019279795.1. Classification (NCBI taxonomy): domain Eukaryota; kingdom Metazoa; phylum Chordata; order Ceratodontiformes; family Protopteridae; genus Protopterus; species Protopterus annectens. Next base: position 516,278,822 of record NC_056737.1, on the reverse strand, counting down.
CATTTGATTTGGGCTCCATTTACCCTGAATGCACTTCCCTGCCAGATGAGCCCCCCCAAGCACAGTTTGATGCATCTGTAGTTAGTGTTTGGGCGGCAGGGGGTGGAGTGAATGGCAGTCCCTTGTGTTGGTGGCAAGCCTCTGCCCACCATAGGAACTCTAGTTGCAGGTAAGGTACGATAGGAATCATTGTTTCCAGACTGTGACAATGTTGACTCCATAAACTTTTTAAGTACCACTGAAGTTTCCTCATATGCAGTCTTGCATATGGAATTAGAAAAATGCAGGAGGCCATGAACCCCAAGGCTTGCAGAATGTGCCTTGCAGATAGCAGAGTTTTTATGGCCACCTTTATGAAGCACGTTACCAACTGAATTTGCCTTTCTGGCGTAAGGTAAGCCACCTGGACAGTTGTATTCAAGCTTGCACCCAGGAATGTAATTTTTTTGAGAGGGTACCAGTTGCGATTTCTTTTCATTTATGGTGTATCCTAGACAAGTTAGAACCCTTTTTACAAACGTCAGATGTTTTAAAAGAATGTCTTTGTTTTCTGCCTGAATTAAACAATCGTCCAGGTATGGATATATTTGAATATTTCTTTGCCTGCAAAATTCAATTACTGGAACCAGGCACTTTGTGAAGACCCTGGGCGCAGTAGATAAGCCAAAGGGCAGTGCAGAGAACTGGTAATGCAAGTAGCCTGCTTTGAAGCCGAGATATCTTCTGCAAGATTCCCTGATTGGGATATGCAGGTAAGCCTCTTTTAAGTCTAGTGTTACCAACCAGGCATCTTTGCCTAGCACAGGAAGTAACTGTTGAAGAGTCAGCATCTTGAATTTTGGAATGTCCAGAAATGTGTTTAGAGTAGATAAGTCCAGAATTGGACGCCATGATTTGTCTTTTCTGGGTACCAGGAAAAGTCTTTAATAGAAACCTTGTCCCTCTTTTCCTCTTCTGGTACTGGTTGAATAGCCCCCATGTTCATGAGGGACATTACTTGCTTCGGGGCCTCTGCCCACTGATTTGGGGGAAGGTCTGGCCATCAGTTTGGGTTTGGCAATGTGTGGAAATGAAATCTGTATCCCTGGGATACTATATTTAAAACCCATTTGTCCCGGATTATAAGTTGCTAGTTTCTTGCATGAAGTGCCAGCTTTCCCCCTAAAGGGGCGGCTAAAAGGTAAGTGCTTGGTAAGTGTAGAGGGAAGTCATTGAGACTGTTTACCATAGGGAGGTGCCTTGTTCCTTGCAGATTTGGAGGTGGAGCCACCCCATTGTTTTGTTCTAAAAGTCCCTTGTGACTGAAACCTGGAGCCTTTGGAATGTCTGGGTTTGACTCGAGTGGCTCTCGAAGGAAATGGAAAGGACCAGTTCTTAGTAGGCCAGTGCCTATTAAATCTTGGAGGTTGCACTTGTAAGAAATCTTTCACAGTTTGCATAGATTTAGCTTTATCTTCCATATTTTTTAAAATGTCTTCAGCCTTATTACCAAAGAGACGGTCCTGTTGTAAAGGAGCATCCAACAATTTTGCTTTAACATGATCAGGCAGAGTTTGCTCTTTGAGCCAAGCATGCCTTCTTATCACAGACCCAGTTACAGCAGCCCTGCAAGAGGCCTCCAAAAAATCAAAACCACATTGCAAAGTATGTTTTCCAACTTGTCTAGCTGAATGCAATAAATCCTGTAAATCTTTATTTTCCACAGAGTCAGAAATTAACATCATTTTCTGTTTAAGCAGTCCCATGATATGCTGTTGATATTTAAGCATATGAAATTGACAGTTTAAAGCCCTGATTGCCAAGGTTGCAGAAGTGTAAACCTTCTTACCCAATCTATCCATCGCCCTGGAATCTCTACCAGAAGGGGTAGGATTTTTGGCTGTAGAAACCTTTACACCCTTGGGACCCTGAGAAATGGTCTCAGGATCAGCAGCTTTATTTTTGAAAATAAATTTGTGGGAGTCAGGAACTCTGTAACATCTGTCTGGCTTACTAGGAGCCGGAGGCAGGGAATCAGGAGCCATGCTTGATTCAGAGAACACATCTACAATATCTAAAACAGGAGGTATTGCCAAAGGCCTATGCTGAGGAAGAAGGAAATCCCTAAGCCTCTTTTTTGATTCAGAGAAGTCCTGACTCTCCCAGTGAAAATGTTCCCTTAAAGTATGCAAAGTCTCTCCAAAAGAGTAATCCTCAGGAGGAGAAGCAGATGGGATGGATTCCTCTGCATCAAACTCCTCATAAGGTGGAACAGAAAATTCCTGATCAGAAGAAATGGAAACCTGATCTGAAGAATCATAATCAATGCCTTGCCTAGGCATCTTAGCAGGGGGGGGGGGACCCCTGATCAAGGTAATTAAATCCTCAGCCATTTAGAAAATTTGCTTTTTAGGCATAGGGGCCTGAGCACGTATCTCATGCATCGTTTTTTTAGACATAGAAGTTGTTTTTGACCTTGTTTTTGTTGATGGTGTCGGTTTAATATAAAAATGTTGAGGCCTGAAAACAACCTCAGAAGCCAGTGCCTGCTCAGTGGCTCCAGATCCATCCATGGGAGAGACATCCACGGGTTCAATACTTTGCGAATCTCGTGGCATACCGGACTCTGAATGGGTCTCGGTAGAGGCCTGCGACTCAAAAGTAGCAGGTATCAGGGGCTGCGAAAGCGCCTCACTGAGTACCGGCGACTGGCTTAGGAGAAGCTTTGTTGTCAATTTTGGACCTCGACGGTCTGTCTCTGTCTTTTTCCTTGCGTTTTTTGTGAACTCCGGTAGTCGGATGGCTAACCGACGACATTTCAGGGAAGTTAAATCTTGAGCCAAAATATTTAGAAGCAAAAATATACCGATGCTTAACAGTGCGTTGGTTAAATTTAGCAAAAAACTGACAGCAAGGCATGTTGTGATCAGGGCCTAGGCAAGGAATACAGTAAAAATGAAAATCCTTATGAGGTATTTGCTTCTCACAAGTAATGCAATTAACTTTTACTGACATCGGTAAGGAGCAAGAAAACCCAACGGGTACTTAGCTTTAGTTTGAAGACTTAGGTTCTGAAACTCGAAAACGAAAATTTCAGGAGTCGGCTGACCGGCACGTGCGAACTGCTTCTGCTTCGGGCACCGCGCTGCAAGAAAGACTGATTAAAATGGCATCGACTGCATGTTTTATACCCCTGACGACCTGATGTCATGGAAGAGGAGACAGCAACTGACGCAGGACCCAAGACTTTGTTATTCAGGCCGACTGAGGGCAACCTGCCAGCAGATTACCCAAATGCAATGACTGCAACAGTGAAACAGTAAGAACATCAGACAGATCCAGGATAGGGTGCCAAGAGTTTTCTTTTCTGGGTACCAGAAACAGTCTGGAGTAAAAAAAAAACTTGTCCCCTTTGCTCTGCTGGGACAGGTTGAATAGCCTTGATACTGAGAAGAGAAAGTACTTGCTTTTGGGCCTCTGCCCACTGGTTTGAGGGGAGGTCTGGCCATCTGCTTGGGGTTGGCATTGAGTGGAAGTAGAATCTGTATCCTTGGGATACAATGTTCAAGACTAATCTGTCCTGGGTAATGTACTCCCATTTTTTTGCATGCAAGGCTAGTTTTCCTTCTAAGGTTGCAAGTACTTGGGCAAGGCTTGGAAGAATTAAAGATAAGTCACTGTGAAATTTTACCATAAGATGGTGGCTTACTACTCCCTGTTTTTGAGGTGGGAGCACTCATCATTTAGATCTGTGCAAACCCTGAGACTTGGTCTTGGTGGTCTGCTGCCCCTGGATTTGGACTGAGAAGGTCTGGGAGGGACTGGAAAAGACCAGTTTTTAGAAGGCCAATGCCTACTGAATCTAGGTGGCTGTACCTGTAGGAAATCTTTAACAGTTTGCATAGGTTCATAGGTTGGTACTAGGCTATTGGCCCTAGGGCCTGTACAAGCCTAGCCATAACAATTCCCTGGATATTTCTTCCCACAATATTTACTTCCCTAGACCCCTGTCTAGCAGGGCAACTGACGTGATCCCCGGGGTGAATTTCCTATCTCCCATCCAATTGCCAAGGTTCCTTTTGAAGAGGGCCAAGGAGGTGCTCTGCTTGACATGTATGGGCAGTCTATTCCAGAGTATGGGGAGTCTTTGGGTCAGGAACCTATCCCTCCAGCATGTTTTGTTCATTGTGATAAGGTTTAGATCCCTGGAGCATGTGGCTCTGAGGGATTGGGATTTCTTTAAGTGGAGCATGTACAACAGCTCAGGGTTTGACATGGCCCTGTATGTTAAGTAGAGATCACCTCTGAGTAGACGATATGCCACAGAGTATAGCTGGAGTTTTTTTAGACTGTCAGCATAGGGCATCTGCTTTAAGACTGTGATTCTTTTAGTGAGGTATTTCTGTGGCCTTTCCAGCTGTTGCAGATGTCTTGTGAAGTACATACCAAACGGGGTGTTGTACTCTATATTAATGGGTCTAATGAGGGATGAGTACAGTGGGACAATTACCTTTTTTGTGGATGAAAAGCCCTTAGTGATGAGGTGTGCCAAAGAGAAGGATTTCCTGACTGTTGTGGCGATGTGGTTATCGAAGGTGAGACCACTGTCCACCTGTGTTCCTAAGTCTCTCATCACACTTTCAGTATTTAGTGTACTGCCACCTATCTGGCAATTCATGGGTACATGATTTTTCCCAAAGGGGAAAACTATACATTTCTTGGCATTAAGCTTGAGCCCATGGCTCTGGCACCAACCATCTGTTTCTGTAAAGCCCTTTTGTAGAATATCCACAACAGCTGAGGATTCAGTAATGGCTCCCAGTTTGCAGTCGTCTGCAAACTTTGTTAGTCAGAGTCCCTTAGTGTTGGCCTGTACTTCACAGAAGTAGATGCCAAACAAGAGCAGTCCCAGGACTGAACCCTGAGGTACTCCACTTGTCTAGAGCTGGATTTGGAGTCGGCTACTTTTACAGTCTGGGTTCTATCAGTAAGCCAGTTGGCAACCCATCGAGTGACGTAGGATTTATGCCCAGCTTAGTAAGTTTATCTAGGATTCCAAAGTGGGGGATGGTGTTAATGGCCTTGGCAAGGTCCAGATCGGCTGTGTGGACCGACTTACCCTCGTCCACAGCTCTGGAGACTGATTCGAAGAAGTCAATCAGGTTCAGGAGACAAGATCGGCCCTTCACAAACCCAAACTGGGTGGGGTCCAGTGTTTGAAGGTTGACAATGTCTTTGTTTACAAGTTCCATGATAATGCATTCCATGCCCTTGCAGATCAGGCTCGTCAGACTGATGGGACGGTAGTTCCCAGGATCCAAGGTGGATCCCCCCTTGTGGCGTGGGATAACTGTAGCTGTGCGCCACTCAATGGGCACGAAGTCTGAGGTGAGGCTATGATTAAACATGACACTTAGGTGAGGTGTCAGTTCATTTTGTAGTTTATATAGTACACAGCCCGGGATGCCGGCTGGTCCCATGAATGCTGTATTCTTAGCTTTGGAGAGTGCGGTTTCTACCTGTGTGGCCATGATTACCGGAATCTTTTGGTATTGATATGGGCCCTTTAGGGGTGAGAGTGGAGTGAAGTTTGCACTAAAATCGATCTGCCAGTATACTGGCAATATCCTTGGGATCAGTATATTTAATGCCATTCTGTTGTAGCTCACAGTAGATCTAAGCATTGCCATTTAGATTCTTGACATAACTACAGAATGCCTTGTGGTTGTCTTTGGAATCTTTGGCAATTTTATTTTCGTAACTAGCTTTGGAGGATTTTATGAGGGATCTCAGCTTCTTACGGAGGCTGGTAAGGGAGTTTTTTTGCATCCTGGGATTTTCCTCTTTTCTGCAACAGTTTCTTCCTTCTGTTACATAGTTTGTTTATGGCAGGAGACAACCAGATTGGCTTCCTTTTTTTTTTTGGAAGAGAGCGTTTTGGTTCTACTTGGGATGGCACGATTCATGCACGAGTGGATGTACTTGTACAGTGCCTTAGTGGAGGATTCAGCAGTCAAACTTTCAGCTCCCGTCTGTGTGGGTGTCATGAAGTTGGTCACTTCTGACTTGAGTAGCATGAAGTTGGCTTTGGAGAAGTTTTTTATGAAGGTTTCTGTACTGGGGGGTCGGGGTGGGATGTGGATGCCAACGGTGATTTGCTTATGGTCAGATGTGACCAATGAGAGGGTGACCACTGGTGTGGAGCATCTATCTCCCATGTTGGCAATGACCAGGTCTAGGACATTGGAGCCCTGGTGGGACAATGGATTAGTTGATCCAGGGCTTTGGAATTTATGAATTCCAAGAACAGTTGGGAAAAGGTTTTGGTACCAGAGTAGTTTTCCCAGTTAATGGCAGGGTAGGTAAAATCACCCCATATTAGGGTGTTTGGTTTTATCTTAATATTTTCCAGTATGTTTAGAAATGTGTAGTGAGAATCTTGGGGCATGGTGGGGGATCTGTAGCAAGCTACAATTTGGACTGTAGTCTTACCTAGTGTTAGTTGCACCTGGAGAATTTCAGATGCATTGTGTTGGGCAACTAGCCTGGAGGTGTGAATATCCTTGGTGAATATGGACACTCCTCCACCTTTAGTGTTTCGGTCTTGGTTTGGTGGCCGAAAAGTGTGCTAAGAGTTGTAGCCTGGTATTGCAGGGGTGCTCTCTGGAGCCTTGAACCATGTTCTCAGTTACTGCACAGATATTGATATTCTCCATTTTTAGGAGTGCCTCGAGAGAGTGCATTTTGAGATTTGGACTTCTAGCACTGAGTAGCATTACCTTCAGATTTTGCATGCTTGTATCTGTTACGGTGGTGGTTTTGTCCTTTGAACCTTGCCTAAAAAAGGCACTATAGGGGGGCAAGAGCTTTAGCCAGTAACCTGAATCCCAGGGGTGACAGGTGCAGACCATCTCTGGAAAAGCATTGTGGTTTGTCTTTCATGTCGCCCCAGGCAGACAGATACTGGATCCCCTTTGAATGACACCAGAAGCTTAGCCAATTGTTGAAGTCAATAATTTTGTCCTTATACTGTGGTATCATTCTGGGCGAAGGCAGGATGCTACTCAGGGCTAGGGTCATACCTGCCTGGGCCACATGATCTGACAGCTCTTCCATGTCTCTTTTCATGTAGTCCAGAGAGGTACGTCTCAAATCATTCACTCTAACATGGACAATGACAGAGTCATATTTGTACTTTTTGTGGAGTGACTAGAGTGCATGCGTTATGTGGTGGATCCTGGCACCTGACAGGCAGCTGACTGTAATTTTCTCCTTGTTCAGCCTGGTGAGTGGGACATCAGTGTGCCTGACTATAGAGTCACCTATGACTAAAGTGTTGGGTACGTTGCCTTGCCTTAGGGGCTGTTGTTGAGTGGCACACTGGTGTTGTGAGCTATGTGTCACTTTGGTTGTGACTGGTGTTTGTGTTTCAGCTTTGGAGGTCCTTGTTGCTTGGGCAGGTTAATGTTAAGGGCTTCCGCATATGTGGGTTTAATGTTGCTATGTGTGGGTGTTGATGGTGTGGGTTTAGAAGGGCTATGTGTTGCTTGAGGTGTGTGGTGCAGGTGTTCTTCTCCTTTTGACTGTCTAGCACAATCTTGGCTGGAGAGAGCTTTGCTTCCAGTTTGGCTATGTAAGTGCATCTCTCACAGGTTGTAATGTTGGGTGGTAGGAGGAGAGGGTTGTCTGTGTACATGAGGCAGTTGCTGCATTACCCCAGTATGCCCAGATTCACCAGGTGGACAGGAGAAATCACTGGAAGCTGACCCTTGGACATGCCTGTTTAGGTGTTTTTTTTTATAAAAGTACAAGAGTTGTTTTCCCTTACCTTTGCAAGGTACTTTGCAATTATAGGCTGTTTAGTGCCTATGATTAATTTCTCCTTATTAACAAGGAGAGTCGAGTGCTTGTGTCAGTTTAAGGCTTTCTAGTGCTTTCCAGCAGGTTCTAGAGCAAGTGTTAGTCACAGCAGCTCAAATTTTAGTGCTACTACTGAGAAACCAGCTAGTTCTAAGGGAAAATTTGAAAAGCAGACTTTCTGGCACCTGGAATGGTTTTACTGTAGCCCCGCTGTGCTGCACAATGCGAAAAATGCGCAAACACACGTGTTTTTAAGCCAGAAAGTTGAAAGGGATAGAAATCAGCCCAAAAAGTCTAATAAAATTACAATTTCAGAGCTGGAAACCACTCCTCTAGTGTTAGATAGGCAGTACAATGCTTACCACTCCCACTGGTAAGCAGTAGACTTAGCTTTTTCCTCCATCTTTTTGAGGACATCTGCTTTATTGCCAAACAGACGTTCTTGGTTTAATGGAGCATCTAGTAATTTTGCTTTGACATGGTCTGGCAAGATTTGTTCCTTAAGCCAAGCATGCCTTCTAAGAACAGACCCAGTGACGGCAGCCCTGCAAGATGCTTCTAAGGCATCAAAACCGCACTGCAAAGTATGTTTTCCAACTTGGTTAGCTGAATGCATTAACTCCTGTAAATCTTTATGTTCTTCACAATCAGGAATCACATAATTTTCTGTTTAATTAGCTCCATAATACGTTGCTAATACTTTAACATATGAAACTGGCAATTTAAAGCCCTGATGGCAGGAGGAGCAGAGGTGTATACCTTCTTACCCCAGCTGTCTCAAGCCCTAGAATCCCTGTCCGAAGGTGTAGGGATTTTGGCTGTAGTAGCCTTAATGCCTTTAGGTCCCTGGGAAATGGGTCTCTGGATCCGCAGCAGGATTCTTAAAGAGGAATTTGAGAGAGTCAGGTACTCTGTAGTACCTGTCAGGTTTCATGGGAGCTGGAGACAAAGTATCAGGGGTAAGGCTGGATTCCATGCAGACATCTACAATTTCCAGAACAGGAGGGATTGCTAGAGGCCTGTGCTGAGGCAAGTTTAAAAATTCCCTGAGTCTCTTTTTGGACTGTGGGTAGTCCTGGCACACCCAACGGAAATGCTCTCCAAGGGTATGCAAGGTTTCACCAAAAGAAAAATCCTCTGGTGGGGAAGCAGAGGGAATGGAATCCTCTGCATCAGAATCCTCATAGGTAGATAAAGGTATGTCCTGGTAATCAGAAGGGTCACAGTCATCGGACTCATGATCTGAAGAATCAGAAGGAAAATCAGTTATACATCTTTTAGTGGGAGAAGGCTGGCTTCCAGTAATTAAAGTAATAAGGTCTTTAGCCATTCTAAGCATTTGTTTCTGTGGCATGGGGGCCTGAGAATGTGCTTTGGTCGTCGATTTCCTAGGCGTAGTACTAACTCTGGGCCTGAGAAATTCTGTGTTTTTGGTTTGAAACTAAGTCATCGGTTTAATATAAACATCGGAAGGCCTGAATACACCCTCAGTAGCCGGTGCCTGCACAGCGGCTCCGGACCCATCGAAGTTAGAGACATCTGCAGGTTCCATAGTCGAAGAAGCATCTTGCGGCATACCGGACTCCCAATGGGTCTCAGTAGAGGTCTGCGAATCTGTAGAAGCGGGTATCGGGCTGCAAAAGTGCCTCACTCAGTACCGGCGGACTGGCGACTAGCTTAAAGAAAGCATCGTCGGCAGCTTTGGACCTATGTGGTCTGTCTGTCTTTATCCTTACGTTTTTTCGAAAGATCGGTAGCCGGATGGCTTATCGAAGGCATTTCGGAATACGGAGGACGAGAACGAAAGAATTTAGCGACAAAAATAGCCCAACGATGAATAATTCGGGTGTTGAACAAGGCATAAAACTGACAGCGAGGAACATCGTGGTCTGGTTCTAAACAGGTGACGCAGTAAGAATGAAAATCTCTGTGAGGCATTTGCTTTCCACAGGCAAGAAAATTATTAATTTTTTCTGACATCTGTTACAGCAAGAAAACAGAATCCCCAACGGGGTACTTATTTTCTAGAAGACTTCAGGTCTGAAATTTGAAAAATTAAAATTTCAGGAGGCGGCTGACCGGCACTTGCGAACTGCTTCTGCTTTGGACTCTACTTGGCAAGAAAAGCTGATGTAATGGCATCGGCTGCAACCTGACGTCATGGAAGAAGCAACAGCATCCGACGCAGAAATCCCAAGGTTCTGGTATTTGGGCCGACTGAGGGCTACCTGCAGGCAGAAGTGTAATGACTGCAACAGTGAAACACGAAGAACATCGTTGGTTTCAGTGATAAATGGGCTTTGAATAGTCACTTCGGGGGGGAAGTTGACATCAAATTTGTTAGCTAATATGCTGGCGGTGCCTGTCGAGTCAGAGTAGGTGGTTCTATCTTAAATAAGTTCTGAGCACTGTCATTTCTTACTTTACTAACTTTAAAAAAAAAAAAAAAAAAAAAAAAAAAAGTTTGTAGTCGTCCTAAGTTTCATATGCTGACCTCAGTGCATGGGCTGCCTTACTACTCCTAATGTTATTCTCTATTTGAAGACCCTTAGATCTGCTGCATACATTAAGGAGTTGAGGTTTCCCTGAAAAAAAGGAACTCGAAATCCCTGGCTCTGAACGCCAACTTTGTCTCTGCGGCACCATCAGCTAAAGCTACTGCCTCTATCCTGTCCACCCCTCAGCAGAGTAGTCAAAATACTGATGTTTGGATCTTCTGAATCATAGCGATGTGGATCAATTCCGATTCCTGTTATAGATCTTTGAGGGGTATCAAATCTTATATCTACAGCAGAAAATGTTTTTCCCACCTGCTCATACTTCTGTTTTTTCTTTATCCTTGGTTCCAAACAATGAGGATCCATAATACAGAGCATTGATGGACACTTTAAACTTGTCTGTAAAGTCACAACAACTCATGGTTACGCTCACAACTGCTGCTCTCGCTTATCCATTAACCGCATTGTGTATGAGCATCATGAAGAATTTAGAAACAAGCAACATCATGCCCAGATACATTTCAACTTGTGTACTGGACTCCAGAGTGGCCACCATTCTCAAAGAGTCCAAAGCTTGTTCTGTTAAGTCTGTTTGGAAGCAGTTCATGTGAGTGATATAGTTAACATCCTCAGGGTTGACGTGCCAGAGGTGTAGGTGTGCTTTCCCATCAGTCCTTTGCAAGAGATTCTTTATTCAGTGGCCAGACAGCTGCTGTATCAGACTGCTCTCTCGCTTGGTGGCTACCAATACAGTAATGGACTCCACCAGAGGGCTCTTGCTCCAGTGCTGCTTTATCCTCAGAAAAGCAAAGGGCTTTGCTGGGCTTTCTAGGAAAGGCATCTGTGCAGTTAGCTTCTTGACATGCCTTGCTGGCAACCACATCCATCAGTCGGGCAAGGGGTACCAGAAGAGGAGACATCTCTTTGAGGCATTTTAATCTGCTCTATCCAAGGGAGGAATGATAAGGCTGAAATTCTGATTGAATGGTACCAGGACTGGAGAAAATGTTGGTGGGTCTTCCATTGTTTTCCACAAAGAGCAGGCATTCATCCTCTCAAAGACTTCAAACACAGATCTGGAGTCTGTCAGCATTAGGAATCCATGCAATGGTGTCAAGTACGTCCCAAATGAAGTGGTCGCCAACAGCACTAAAGATTTAAGTGGCAAGCCCGAAGACCCCAAATACTCAGAGACTGGAGCCACCACCATGAACAAAGCAAAAGCTGGTCCAGAACAAGTCAGGGAAGAGAACACTGCAGTAGAGACTCCATCAATGCCAAGGGTCTTGTCAACAAATGAGTTGGATTCAAAATGGTTGGTACAGAGGTCTTCGTACTCACAGGTATCAAACAGGCATGCTCAAGGAGTGATATAAGCTCCAAAACTGAAAATGGGAACACAGACCAACACAGTCCAGTCTAGAACAGAAGGGGATGAGATGACACCCATTTCATTCCGTGCCATCAAAAATGCCCTCATCACTTGACTCTAATCTAATTCTCATGCACTCCAGAAAGACCAGAAAGACCTTGTAGACCTGAGGAAACTGTGGATGAAGGGCTGGAAAACAGACATTTGGATAACTTCTTTTTAGATATCTACCTACTGAATGTCTTCTTTGGAGTCTGATCAAAGATTGCCTTGGTATAGAATGGGTCCAGCACTGGAGATGAGGAATGCATCAAAGACTGTACAGATGGCAGATGCTAAGGATCTGGCTCAGAGATATTTGGTACCAGAATTGTGCCAGTTTCCTCAGATTCTTGCTCCTTTCTTTCTCCTCTTTCTACTTATGGTTTTCTGCCCTTTCTTTCAGACCTTTAAGCATTAGCTTATTTCTTTCAGCTAAAAAGCTATGCACAAAGGCCTTACATGTACCACAGTCCACCATAAGATGATCCAACACCAGGTAGAGATTGTGAGTGTCCTTGGGTGGGATTTTGTTGCTACACAGGCCATATTTTTTGAAGCCTTCTCTACTGAGGTACCTGGCAATAATTAACAACAAAACACCAATAACCAGTACAACAACAGACAAGAGAAGTAAAGGAGGACAGAACAAGGGTAGTGCAACCAAAAAGTTCTAACAAAAGAAAATACTTGTTTTAATAACTCTACTGGTGAAAAAACAGCATTAATAAATAAATAAATAAGACGAGTACGGCAACTAGGTATTCTTGTCCCTTGTAGTTTATACATAAGCATATATATGCTTACATAATCACAAAGTACACTTGTGTATACTTACCATAAATGTAGATGTTTGAATGTATTCACTGTTGCAGTCATCACCTGTGGGTTATCTCCTGCTGCGGTAGCCCTCGGTCAGCCCAAATACCAGAGTCAATGTTTTTCTGCGTCTGCCGCTTGTTGACGGATGTCAGTTCGTCAGTGCTATAAAGCAAGGCAGCAGACGCCATTACATCAGTTTTTCTTGCCCTAACCAGTCAAAAGCCCAAGGAAATATGGTAAAGTGGTCCTGATGGCTAAAAGCCACTGTAAGAAGCTTATGTCTCCCTAAGGAAAGAGGATATAAGGGGAAGGAGGGAGGGAAAAGTACAGTTGTGTACACTTACCATAAATGTAGATGTTAGAGTGTATTCACTGTTGCAGTCATTACATTTGGGTAATCTGCTGGCAAGTTGCCCTCAGTCGGCCTGATTATCAAAGTCTTGGGTCCTGCGTCGGTTGCCGTCTCCTCTTCCATGACGTCAGGGGTATAAAAACATGCAGCCGATGCCATTTTCATCAGTTCTTCTTGCCCCAGATGTCAGGTGCCCCCCAAATGGGGAGCAAAAATATATATAAATAAACTGTAAACATATAAATGCATGTTTAGAAACATAAACTTTACCTTCAACTAAATGCAAATACACCACAAAGGCATTTAAGTATAGTGAAGGAAAGAAAAGGTATAGAATGGGGGATGGCAGGTGGGTAACCCAGACTGCAACAGTGAGTACACTCGAACATCTACATTTATGGTAAGTGTACACAAAGTACAGTTTTGTACCTACCATAAATGTAGATGTCCGAACAGGATAGCATCTGCAGTCATAACAAATGGGTTGTCCTGTCGTCAGGCAGCCCTTCGGTCGGCCGGATTCCAAAGTCTAGGTCCGGCTTCGGCTGATGTCGCACTTCACCCGACGTCATCTCTGCTGGTCTTCGGGTATAAAGGCATCAGCCGACGCCATTTTCCTCAGTGTTTCTTGCCCCAGATGCCAGATGCCCTCTTGGAAAGCTAAATTTTGGATAAATGCCAATGTTTCCAAAAAAGGTAGAAGGCAAACACAAAAAATAAGCATGTATGTACATATATACAAACAAATACACCATAAGAGACTCCCCCCCAGCTAGCTATTAGGAGGGTAAATACCCTAGGAGTACCACAGAGGGGAAGGAGGGTGGGTAATCCTGACTGCAGATGCTATCCTGTTCGGACATCTACATTTATGGTAGGTACAAAACTGTACTATGTCCTTCAAGGATGCATCTGCAGTCATAACAAATGGGTAGAATACCATAGCCAAACTAGGGGTGGAGGAAGAAAAATTATGGTGTAGTTAGGATCCCTTGCAGTACAGCAGTGGCAAACCCTGCTCGGGATCTAGAGTATAGAGGTAAATTATAATGCTTGGCAAATGTATGCACGGAGGTCCAAGTAGCCGCCTCAATAATGTCCTTGGTTGCCACTCCTCGTAGGAAAGCTGTGGTAGTGGCTGTAGCCCTTGTAGAATGAGGTCTTATGTTCTGTGGAATTGGTTTTCCATGGTAGGAGTAACAGAATCTTATGCAATTTCCTATCCATTTGGAGATTGTCTGTTTGGAAATTGCTTTTCCTTCCCTTCCTGTTGCATAGGCTACTAAAAGCTGGTCAGTTTTTCTGTTACCTTTGGTTCTGTCCAGGTAGTAGCGTAACTGCCTATGTACATCCAAGGTATGCAGCAGTCTTTCCCCCCTGTTCTGTGGATTGGGAAAGAAGGTAGGTAGGTGGATTGCCTGGTTTAAAGACACTCTGGATACCACCTTAGGCATAAATGTAGGATTAGTTCTCATGGACACTATCTTGATGGAAGATTAGGAAGGGTTGCACTGCCATTAAGGCCTCTAGTTCCGAAACCCTCCTTGCTGAAGTAATTGCCAGTAGGAAAGCAGTTTTCCATGATAGGTGTTGCAGATCTGCTGTTGCTGCTGGTTCAAACGGAGGGAGTGTCAACTTTTCTAGCACAAAGTTCAAGTCCCATGCTGGTAATGGTGGTTTCCTAGGAGGTTTTACATTCTTGATCCCTCTGAGGAACTGCCTGAGTAGAGGATGCGAAAAGACAGGTGGATCAATCTGTATTCTGCTGAAATAGCTGATGCATGTATCTTGATGGAGGAATAGGACAGGCCTGTATGTAGAAGCTCTGCCAAGTACTCCAGGATGTTAGCAATATCTATGTTCGACACATCTTTTCCTCTTTCAGTACTCCAAATGACAAACCTTTTCCATTTTCCTGCATAGTTCCTTCTTGTTGAAGGTCTGCGGGCTTCAAGGATAATGTCTTTAACCCTTTGGGATAGGTCTGGGTTAGTTGCTGCTATGTGATGTTCCAGGCAGTCAGTTGCAAGGTTTTAGGTTTGGATGCATGATGTTGTAGTTGTTCTGAGTTAACATCAAAGGCATCAGGGTATTGACCACATTCTCCCGAGACATGCTCCTCAGCAATGGGTACCAGTGTTGTCTTGGCCAATTCGGAGCTATCAGGATTATCCTTGGACGTTCCTCTTTGATTTTCAGTAGTACCTTGTGCATCAAGGAAGAGGTGGAAATGCATATGCTGTCAGGCCTTTCCAACTGAAGGATAGAGAGTCCACCTTCCATGCAAGTGGGTGGTATGTCCTTGTGCAGAATTTTTGGAGCTGGTGATTGAGTGGGGATGCGAATAGGTCTATTTGTGGCATTCCCCATTTCTTTGTGATGGCCTTGAAGATGTCCGGTGTAGCATCCATTCGTGAGCATCCGAGGTGGTTCTGCTTAACATGTCTGCTAGGGTGTTCTCTTTTCCCGGCACAAATATTGCCTGCAACTGGATGTTGTAGCTCAGAGCCAGATTCCAAAGGTCCAGAGTCATTCTGCATAGGGGGTATGAATGAGTGCCTTCCTGTTTGTTGATGTACCACATGACTGTGGTGTTGTCTGTCCTTATCATTAAATGGCCTTCTTTGAGGAATGGTCTGAATTTCTGGATTGCTAGTTTTACTGCCAGCATTTCTTTTTGGTTTATGTGCAGGTGCAGCTGGTCTTGAGTCCACAATCCTTGTATGCATTTGTCCAACATGTGCGCCCCCCAGCCTAGGTCTGAGGCGTCCGTTGTGATGGTTTGGCTTGCTTGAAAGTTGTGGAAGGGTAAGCCTGGGTTTGACTGGCATGCTTGAGCCCACCATAGGAACTTCTGTTTTAGGCATGGGATTAGTGGGATTTCGGTTTCTAAGCTGTGCCTGTGTTGAGACCATAAATTCTTTAGGTACCACTGTAGCTTTCTCATATGCAGTCTGGCATGTGGGACCAAGATTATGCATGATGCCATGAAGCCCAAGGCCTGCAGTACTTTTCTTGCTGTTAGTTTGTTCTGCTTTGTTAATGCCAAGAAGTAAAGAGGAGTTCTTTTGTTTTTCTGCAGTTAGGAATGCCATTTGTTTTACTGTGTCCAATTCCGCACCCAAGAATGTTCTTGTTTGGGATGGTATCAGCCTTGACTTTTGTAAATTGACTGTGTATCCCAGGGCTTGTAGTAAGCAAATGACCCTTTGTAAATCTGTTGTCAGCTTGCTTTTGTTGTCCGCTTGTAACAGGCAGTCGTCCAGGTATGGATAAATTTGGATTCCTGTAGTCTGCAGTGAGCGATTACTGATGCCAGGCATTTTGTGAATACTCTGGGCGCAGTAGATAAGCCAAAGGGCAATGCTGAGAATTGATAATGCTCTGATCCTGCAAGAAATCTGAGGTATCTTCTGCAATTTGGTCGTATGGGGACGTGCAGGTATGCCTCCTTGAGATCTAGAGTTACCAGCCAACACTCCTTGCCCAGCATGGGAAGAAGTTGCTGTAGGGTCAGCATTTTGAATTTTGGGACAATGATGTATGTGTTTAAGATGGACAGGTCGAGAATAGGTCTCCAACTTTTCTCTTTTCTTGGTACTAGGAAGAGTCTGGAGTAGAATCCTTTGCCCTGTTCTGTTATTGGTACTCTCTCCACAGCTCTCATCTTTGCTAATTCCGCTATCTGCTGTAGAGCTTCTGTTTTTTGATTTGGAGGCAGGTTTGGCATTCCTCTTTTTACTGGTAAGGTGTGGAAGTGGAACCGGTAGCCTTGGTCTATGGTTTGCAAAATCCACTTGTCTTTTGTGATATAGTGCCAATTTTTCGAAAATAAGGCTAACTTTCCGCCTAAAGGTGCTGCTATTTGCTACCTGGTAGGCAGTGTCAGAGCCAAGTCACTTTGATTGTCCTGTTGCAGTGGCAGTGGTTGTGTCTGTGCCTCGGTTATTGCCTTGCCACTGTCGTCCTCTGTAAGCACCTCCTCTGGATTGATTTCTGCCTCTAGAGCGTCTATTCCTGCCTCTTTGGGATTTTGAGGAGTCTGGAAAGGACCAATTTTTGGCAGGCCAGTTCCTGCTAAACCTTGGGGGCTGAACCTGTAAGAAATCTTTAACTGTTTGTACAGATTTTGCCTTCTCTTCCATTTTCTTCATTACGTGCTGAGCAGGTGTACCAAATAGACTGGCCTTATCCATAGGAGCATCTAACAGCTTTGCTTTAACATGATCCGGTAAGACCTGTTCTTTCAACCATGCATGCCTTTTTATCACTGTGCCAGTCATGGCTGATCTAAATGAAGCCTCCAGTGCATTATAGCCACATTTTAAAGAATGGTTACTAACCTGTTGGATGTTATTCACCATTTCTAATACATATTTCTTATCTAAGGAGTCATCAGAGGACAGCTTTTTAGTTAACTGATCAAGCATAAACTCCTGGTATTGGATCACATGAAACTGACAGTTTAAAGCTCTAGCTGAGAGAGTAGCAGAGGTGTAAACTTTTTTCCCCCATCTCTCTAAGGACCTGGATTCCCTTTCAGAAGGGTTTTTTGCTGAGGTCGGGTCTACTGCCTTAGGCCCCTGGGATATAGTTTCAGGATCTGCAAGTGGGGCCTTGTATAGGTGGTGATGAGTGTCTGGCACCCTGTAAAATCTATCTGGTTTGGCAGGGGCTGGAGGTAAAGAATCAGGAGCAGTGCAAACATCATTAAATGCATCATCCACAACAGGCAGTACAGGAGGTATAGCTAAGGGCCTATGTTGTGGTAAGTGCAGAAATGTCCTAAGCCTTTTTCTTGAATCTGAGAAATCTTGTCCCTGCCATTGGAATTGTTCTCTCATGGCATGTAAGGTTTCCCCAAAGGAAAATTCCTCTGGTGGAGAGGCAGCTGGAATGGATTCTTCAGCATCGGAATCTTCATAAGTAGAAAAGGAGCCTCTGGCTGGTCTGTAATGTCTGAGTCATCCAGAATCATCAGAGGACACTGGCTCGGGGGGCTCTGCTCTAGGTCTCTTTTCTGGGGGCTGAGAGGCCCTGTCTGGGTGAGATTGGGATCCCCTAATTAAGGATATTAAATCCTCTGCCAGAGTAAGCATTTGTGAACTAGAAGTGGGCCTGTGTGAGGGGGGCAACAGGCACTGATTTAACAGATTTGGCTGCTTTAGCCCTGGCAAAGGCCTTAATAGACATGGCTGCAGGAGGCCTAGCAGCACCACGTGCTGTGGTAGAGACATCCAAAGGGATGGTGTCTGATAAATCACTAGGAACCACAATTGTAGGCAAAATTTCTGAGGCCGATTCAACTAAGGTAGCAGGAGCCTCAGTAGTAGTCATGGATTCGGCTGAAGATAGACCGGTTTTCTCGGTTTCGGCCGAAACCGAGAAACTCGCGGCTTGCTTAACCGCGGTTTCGGCCGAAACCGCGGACCGCGAGTGTCGGTCTTTTTCTTCGCGTTTTTTAACAATTTGGGTAGTCGGAGGATCCGACGGCATAATGTATGCAAAATCTGAGCCGAAAAACTGTTCAGCAAACTCCGACCGACGCCTAAGCGTTCGTCGGTTGAAGGAAGCACAGGCCGAACAGGCTGCTACGTCGTGGTCTGGGCCTAAGCAAGGCAGGCAGTAAGAGTGGAAATCTTTATGAGGTATTTGTTTCCCACAAGTTAAACAGTTATTGACTTTTTCTGACATCGGCTGAGGCAAGAAAGAGTCCCCAACTGGGTACTTAGCTTTTAGAAGTCTTGAGTAGTATTCGGTAGTAGTAATCTCTGGATCTGACCGACCGGCACTTGCGAACAGCTTCTGCTTCGGGTGCCAGGCGGCAAGAAAGACTGAGGAAAATGGCGTCGGCTGATGCCTTTATACCCGAAGACCAGCAGAGATGACGTCGGGTGAAGTGCGACATCAGCCGAAGCCGGACCCAGACTTTGGAATCCGGCCGACCGAAGGGCTGCCTGACGACAGGACAACCCATTTGTTATGACTGCAGATGCATCCTTGAAGGACGTCTGTGCTATGTTCTTCGTGTTTCACTGTTGCAGTCATTACATTTGGGTATAGAATCCCAAAGCTATGGATGGGAGGATGTAACTAAACAGCATTAGCAGCAGCTATAAGGCCCTGCAGGACTGCAGTAGCAAAGCCTGCCCTGGATTTAGAGAAGAGAGGTAAATGATAATGCTTTGTGAAGGTATAAACAAAGCTCCAAGTAGCAGCTTCTAGAATGTCTTTGGTTGGGACTCCTCTGAGAAAAGCTGCTGAAGTACAGGCAGCCCTGGTGCAATGTGATCTGATCCCCCTTGGGCACCGGTTTACCATGGTGCAAATAGAAACAAATGCAGTGGCTTATCCATTTAGAAATAGTCTGCTTTGATATAGCTTTCCTCTCTGATCCTGCAGCAAATGCTACCAGTAGTTGCTCAGACTTTCTTAGAGATTTGGTCCTGTTTAAGTAGAATCTTAGCTGTCTGTGTACATCCAATGAATGCAGAATCCACTCCCCCTTGTTCTGCGGATTTGGCTAAAAAGTTGGCAGGTGAATGGTCTGGTTAAGAGCCACACTGGATACCACCCTTAGGCATAAAAGAAGGATTGGTCCTGAGGGCCACCCTATCCGGGTAAAAAATAATGAAAGGCTCCACTGCCATGACAGCCTGTAGTTCTGAAAACCTTCTTGCTGAAGTGACTGCCAAAAGAAAAGCGGTCTTCCAAGATAAAAATGTTATATCCGCAGTAGCTGCTGGTTCAAAAGGAGGCAGGGTGAGTTTTTCCAGCACAAAATTGAGGTCCCATGCAGGACTTCAACTCTCTCCTGGGAGGCCTTAAATTTTTGGCCCCTCTGAGATACTGTTTAAGCAGTGGATGACAACAGAGGGGAAGCTCTGTGTTGTAATAAGCCGAGATGGCAGAGGCATGGATTTTTATTGAAAAAAAAGATAGGCCCTTGTCAAGCATCTCAGTTAAGTATTGTAAAATCTGAGGAATATTGGGCTTTGCTGCGTCTATTCCATGTGCTTGGTTCCAAGCACAGAATCTCTTCCATTTATCAGCATAAGATTTTCTAGTACTAGGCCTTCTGGCTTCCAAAATGACATCCATCACAGGTTTACTGAGATGTGGTTTGAATAATTAGTTGATTAGCCATGCTGCAAGATTCAGAGTTTGGAGCTGAGTGTGCAGAATTTGATACTTCTGCTGAGACAGTAGGTGAGGTGTTTGAGGCAAGTACCACAGAGGAAGGTGTGACAGATTCCTTAGAAGCGGGTACCAGTGCTGGCGAGGCCAGTCCGGAGCAATTAGGATCATTTTTGTTTTTTCCTGTCTGACTTTTAGTAAGACCTTGGAGAGTAGAGGCAGAGGGAGAAAGGCATAGACTGATAGGGTTTTCTAGCTGAAGGATAGAGCATCCACTTTCAATGCTTTTTTGTGACGAGTTCTTGTGCAGAATTTGTCCAACTGATAGTTTTGGGGAGAGGCAAATAGATCTATGTCTGGGCTCCCCCATTGTTGCGTTAACATGCTGAAGATATGTGA
This sequence comes from Protopterus annectens, assembly GCF_019279795.1. Classification (NCBI taxonomy): domain Eukaryota; kingdom Metazoa; phylum Chordata; order Ceratodontiformes; family Protopteridae; genus Protopterus; species Protopterus annectens. The sequence goes on along the minus strand of NC_056737.1, from coordinate 516,258,364 downwards.
ATCCAGTTTCCATTCGTGCGAGTCCATAGGATTTCTGCTTAGGTCGTCTGCCAGAGTATTTTGCTTTCCTGGCAGGAATTGAGCTTAAAGATGTATTTGGTAAGTCAAAGCTGTGTTCCACAAGGCCATGGCTAGTCTGCAAAGGGAGTAGGAATGTGCGCTCCCCTGCTTGTTTAAGTACCACATAACTGTGGTGTTGTCCATCTTTATCAATAGTTGTCCTGGATGAAGTAAGTCCTTGAAGGCTGTCGGAGCATTCTGAACAGCTAGCATTTCTTTTTGGTTGATATGCAGATGCATTTGGTTTGGGCTCCATTTGCCCTGAATGCATTTCCCTGCCAGGTGGGCCCCCCAAGCATAGTCTGATGAGTCTGTAGTTAGGGTTTGGGTGGCAGAGGGTAGAGTGAATGACAGTCCCTTGTTTTGGTGACATGTCTCTGCCCATCAAAGAAACCCCTGTTGTAGGCAGGGAATAAGAGGAATCATTGTTTCCAGGCTGTGACAATGCTGACTCCATAAACTTTTTAGGTACCATTGATGTTTCCTCATATGCAGTCTCGCATACGGAATTAGTAGAATGCAGGATGCCATGAACCCCAAAGCCTGCAGAATTTGTCTTGCAGAAAACTGGGGTTTTGTTGCCATTTGTTTGAAGTATGTTGTCAATTGCCTTGGTTTGTTTGGCTTGAGGTAAGCCATCTGGGCAGTTGTATTCAAGCTAGCACCCAGGAATATAATTATTTGAGAGGGTACCAGTTGTGATTTCTTTTCATTTATGGTGTACCCTAGGCATGCAAGAAGCCTTTTTACAAACGCCAGATGTTGAAGAAGAGTGTCCTTGTCCTCTGCTTGAATGAGGCAATCGTCCAGATAAGGATAAATTTGAATGTTTGTCTGCAGAATGCAATTACTGGTGCCAGGCACTTTGTAAAGACCCTGGGCGCAGTAGATAAGCCAAAGGGCAGTGCAGAGAATTGGTAATGCAAAAAACCTGCTTTGAAGCGGAGGTATCTTCTGCATGATTCCCTTATTGGGATATGCAGGTATGCCTCTTTTAAGTCCAGAGTTACTAACCAACATGCTTGCCTAGCATAGGCAGTAGCTGTTGTAAAGTCAGCATTTTGAATTTTGGAATGTCCAGGAACGTGTTCAGAATCGACAAGTCCAGTATTGGACGCCATGAATTGTCCTTTCTGGGTACCAGGAAAAGTCTTGAATAAAATCCTTGTCCTTTTTCCTTTTCTGGTACCGGTTGAATAGCCCCCAAATCCAGGAGGGACGTGACTTGTTTCTGGGCTTCTGCCCACTGGTTTTGTGGCAGATCCGGCCATCCATCTAGAATTGGCAAAGTATGGAAATGAAATCTGTACCCCTGGGATACTATGTTTAATACCCACTTGTCCTGGGTAATTAACTGACAATTTTGAGCATGAAGTGCTAATTTCCCCCCCTAGGGGACTGACAAAAGATAAGTGCTTGGAGATGGTACAGGAAAGTCATTGAGACTGCTTACTGTAAGGTTGTGCTTTCCTCCAGATTTGGAGATGGAGGCACCCCACTGCTTTGACCTGTAAGATCCCTGTGATTGATATCTGGAGCCTTTTGAGCGCCTGGGTTTGCCCTGAGTGGCTCTGTTGGACACAGGAAAGGACCAATTTTTAGTAGGCCAGTGCCTACTGAACCTGGGTGGCTGCACTTGCAAGAAATCTTTTACAGTTCGCATAGATTTAGCTTTGTCTTTCATTTTCTTTAAAACCTCTTCTGCCTTATTACCAAACAGAGTATCATGCTGCAAAGGGGCATCCAACAATTTAGCTTTAACATGATCAGGCAGATTTTGCTCCTTGAGCCAGGCATGCCTTTTAATCACAGATCCAGTAACGGCGGCCCTACAAGAGGCCTCCAAGGAATCAAAACCACATTGCAAAGTATGCTTTCCAACCAGATCTGCTGAATGCAATAAATCCTGCAACTCTATTTTCCACACAGTCAGAAATCAACATAATTTTCTGTTTCAGTAAGCCCATAACATGTTGTTGATATTTAAGCATATGTAACTGGCAGTTTAAAGCCCTGATTGCCAAGGTTGCAGACGTATAAACCTTCTTACCCCATCTATCCAGCGCCCTGCAATCTCTATCAGAAAGTGTAGGATTTTTGGCAGTAGAAGCCTTAACACCCTTGGGACCCTGAGAAATAGTCTCAGGATCAGCAGCTGGATTTTTGAAAATAAATTTGTGGGAGTCAGGAACCCTGTAATATCTATCTGGCTTACTAGGAGCCGGAGGCAGGGAATCGGGAGCCATGCTTGATTCCGAGAACACATCAGCAACAATGTCTAATACAGGAGGTATAGCCAAAGGCCTATGCTGAGCAAGAAGAAGAAAATCCCTAAGCCTCTTTTTTGATTCAGAGAAGTCCTGACTCTCCCAGTGAAAATGTTCCCTTAAAGTATGCAAAGTCTCTCCAAAAGAGTAATCCTCAGATGGGATGGATTCCTCTGCATCAGAATCCTCATAGGGTGGAATAGTAAATTACTGATCAGAAGAGGAATCAGAATAAATGGAAACCTGATCTGAAGATTCATAATCAGTGCCTTGCCTAGGCCTCTTAGCAGGGGGGGGGGGGGGGGGGTGGGAACCCCTGATCAAGGTAATTAAATCTTCAGCCATTTTGATCATCTGAATTTAGGCGTAGGGGCCTGAGCATGTGGCTCATGCGTTGGTTTTTTAGACATAGAAGTTGTTTTTGACCTTGGTTTTGTTGCTGGCGTTGGTTTAATGTAAAAATGTTGAGGCCTGAAAACACCCTCAGAAGCCGGTGCCTGCTCAGCGGCTCCGGACCCATCCAAGGGAGAGACATCCACGGGTTCAATACTTTGCGAATCTCGCAGCATACCGGACTCCGAATGGGTCTCGGTAGAGGCCTGCGACTCAAAATTAGCGGGTATCGGGGGCTGCGAAAGTGCCTCACTGAGTACCGGCGACTGGCTTAGGAGAAGCTTCGTCGTCGTTTTTGGACCTCAACGGTCTATCTTTTTCCTTGCGTTTTTTTGTGAACTTCGGTAGTCGGAATGCTATCCGACGACATTTCAGGGTAGTTAAATCTTGATCCAAAATATTTAGAAGCAAAAATATACTGACGCTTAATAGTGCGTTGGTTAAATTTAGCACAAAACCGACAGCAAGGCACGTTGTGATCAGGGCCTAGGCAAGGAATACAGTACAAGTGAAAATCCTCATGAGGTATTTGCTTCCCAACAAGTAATGCAATTATTAACTTTTACTGATATTGGTAAGGAGCAAGAAAAAGTTTCCACAACGGGGTACTTAGCTTTGGTTTGAAAACTTCGGTTCTGAAACTCGAAAATGAAAATTTCAGGAGTCGGCCGACTGGCACTTGCACACTGCTTCTGCGTTGGGCACCACGCAGCAATAAAGACGGATGAAAATGGCGTCGGCTGCATGTTTTATACCCCTGACGACCTGATGTCATAGAAGACGAGACAGCAACCGGTGCAGGACCCAAGACTTTGATAATCAGGCCGAATGAGGGCAACCTGCCAGCAGATAACCCAAATGTAATGACTGCAACAGTGAAACACGAAGAGCATCCAGGACTGCAACAGTGAATACACTCTAACATCTACATTTATGGTAAGTGTTCACACCTGTACTATGTTCTTCATGTTTCACTGTTGCAGTCATCACCTGTGGGAGGATTCTCAAAGCTGAGGAGAGGGGAGGTAGGATTAGTGAGAGACCTAGGCATGGGTCAGCATGCCCTGCAGAACTGCAGAGGCAAACCCTGCCCTAGCCTTACAGTAAAGAGGTAGGTGGAATTGCTTTGTGAAGGTACGGATGGAAGTCTCGGTGGCAGCTTCCAAGATGTCCCTGGTGGGAACTCCTCTGAGGAATGCTGTGGAAGTGGAGACTGCCCTAGTGGAATGGGTATGAATAGACTTCGGGGGTGGTTTCCCATGTAATCTGTAGCAAAAATGGATAAAGTGTGATATCCATTTGAAAATGGTTTGCTTGGAAATAGGCTTCCCCTCTGCCCCTGGGGCAAAGCAGACAGGAAGTTGGTCTATTTTCCTGAAGGGTTTAGTATGGTCCAGGTAGTATCTGAGCTGTCTGTGCATGTCTAGTGAGTGCAGAATTCTTTCCCCCTGTTTTGAGGGTTAGGAAATAAGGTGGGTAGATGTATGGTCTGGTTGAGAGTCACATTAGATACCACCTTGGGCATAAAGTGGGGGGTTAGTCCTCAGGGAGACCCTGCCTGCATGGAAAATGATGAAGAGCTCAATGGCCATCAGTGCCTGAAGTTCTGAAACCCTTCTGGCTGAGGTGATAGCTAGTAGGAAAGCAGTCTTCCAGGAGAGGCATCTCAGTTCTGCCGAAGCAGCAGATTCGAAGGGTGGTAAGGTTAGTTTTTCCAAAACATAATTCAGGACACAGGCTGGTGTGGGTGGCCTTCTGGGAGGTCTGATATTAGAAGCCCATCTGAGAAATTGTTTAATCAAAGGATATGAGAACAGGGGCTGATCTGTATAATGAGCCGATATGGTCAAGGTGTGGATTTTAATAGAAGAGAAGGAGCTGCCATTATTGAGCAACTCCGCTAGGTAATCCAGGATAAGAGGGATGGAAGGTTGTGAGGAACTGCCCCCATTGGACTGGCTCCAGGAGCAGAATCTTTTCCATTTCCCTGCATAAGATATTCTGGTGCTGGGCCTTCCGGCCTCTGTAATAATGTCTAGGACCTGTTTACTTACCAGGGGCCCACTGTTTGCCTTTAGAGTATTAGCAATGCTGACAGTTTGAGAGTCTGCAGGTCTGGGTGCCCCCCCCCCCCCCATCTCAGTCAAGAGGTGTGAGATCAGAGGAAGCTGCCTGGGAGGCTGCAATGTCAGGCTGCGCAGAAAGGGGTACCAATGCTGTCTGGGCCAGTTTAGAGCAATGAGAATGACCTTTGGTCTCTCCTCCCTTATCTTGATCAGTACCTTTGGAATAAGAGGCAGAGGAGGGAAAGCGTACACAAAGAGGGAGTTCTAGAAGGTCAAGGCATCCACCTTCCACGCTAGGTGGTGATACTCCCTGGTACAGAATTGTTTCAGCTGGTGGTGGAGGTGTAAAGCAGAGATCCACCATTTCCAAGTTCCCCACTCCTCAGTGACTTGCAAAAAGATTTTTCTGTGGAGCTGCCATTCATGGAGGTCCAGTGAGTGGTCTTGCCAGGGTGTTGTTGATCCCTGGTGGGTACTGGGCTATTAGGTGTAATCCAAAGGAGGAGGGTGTCAGCCAGAGGTTCATGACTAGCCTGCACAGAGGGTAAGATTGGGTCCCTCCCTGTTTGTCGATGTACCACATTACTGTGGCGTTGTATGTTTTGATAAGGAGAACCCCTGGCCTGAGATGGGGTTTGAAGGATTTCAGAGTCTTTTGTACTGCCATCATTTCCTTCTGGTTGATGTGTAAGGGAAGGTGATGGGCATCCCAAAGACCTTGGGTGCACCTGCCTGCTAGGTGAGCGCCCCAAGCAATGTCTAAGGTGTCGGTGGCGATGATCTGCTCAGTTGGGCGGAGGATGAAGGGAAGGCCCTTGTTCTTGGCACAGGCCCCCGCCCACCAGAGAAACTCAGCCCTTAAACAGGGAATCAGAGGGAGAGAGGTCTCTAGAGGCTGAGAATGCTGACACCAAAGGTTCTTTAGATACCACTGACATTTTCTCATGTGAAGCCTGGCCAGAGGAATTAGGAGGATGCAAGATGCCATGTACCCCAAGGCTTGCAGGAACATCGTCGCAGTGAAGTGACTTCTGGAAGCCAGGAAGCTCTGTTTTTCTGGGGATAGGAAGGCCATTTGGGATGCTGTGTCCAGCAGTGCTCCCAAGAAAATGATCTTCCTGGAGGGTGTTTGCTTTGATTTCTTCTCGTTGATGGTAAACCCTAAGGCGGTTAGGAGGGTTTTGACAAAGAGGAGGTCCTGGAGCAGCTTTTCTCTGCACCCTGCTCGAATGAGGCAGTCATCCAGATAAGGGTAAATCTGTATATTTCTCGGTCTGCAAAATGCTATGGCCGGGGCTAAGCATTTGGTGAATACCCTGGGAGCAAAAGACAAGCCAAAGGGTAGCGCAGAGAACTAAAAGTGTTGTGAGCCTGTTCTGAAGTGCAGGAATTTCCTGCAGGATTCCCTTATGAGGATGTGGAGGTAGGCATCTTTTAGGTCTAGGGTCACTAACCAGGCATTTTTTTTGTCAGCATAGGCAGCAGCTGCTGCAAATTTAGCATTTTGAATATGGGAACCACCAGGGAGGTGATCAGAATGGATAGATCCAGGATGGGGCGTCAAGTGCCCTCTTTTCTGGGAACAAGGAATAGAATGGAATAAAAGCCTATGCCCATTTGGTCTGCAGAAACAGGTTCTACTGCCCCCTGGGATATGAGAGTTTGGACTTGTTTTAATGCCTGTGCCCACTGATTTGGAGGTAAGTTTGGGTACCCTCGTGGAATTGGGAGTTGGTTGAAAGAGAATTTGCATCCCTGAAAAATTATCTTTACGACCCATTGGTTTTTGGCTACAAAAAGCCAATTTTCTTTGCAGAGAGGGAGCCTTCCTCCTAGCTTTTGGTGAGTGGAAGGAGGGCAGAGGGGGAAGAGAGAGTCATTGAGAGGTTTTGCCATAGAAGGATGGCTTAGAACTCCCTGTCTTAGGGGTGGAAGAGGTCTCCTGTTTGGTTCTCTGCTGTCCCTGGGATAAAGTCCTGGGTGGTCTTGTCCCTGCAGGGCTTACCTTGCCCCTGTCTACTAGGTGCAGGAAAGGACCAGTGTTTAGAGGGCAAATTCCTGCTGAAACTGGATGGTTGGACCTGAAAGAAATCTTTTACTGTTTGCATAGATTTTTCTTGGTCTTCCATCTTTTTAAGTATTTCTTCTGCTTTAATTCCAAACAAGCGGTCCTTATCCAAGGGGGCATCAATTAATTTATACTTGACATGATCCGTGATTGGGGAGAAGTTGTTCCTTCAACCATGCATGTCTCCTAACAACAGATCATGACACTGCTGCCCTGCTTGAGGCTTCTAGTGCGTCATAGCCACAGTGCAGAGTGTGTTTGGCCACTTGACAAGTAGAGTGCAGTAAATCTGCTATCTCTTTAGAATTGGCACAGTCAGGAAAAGAAGAAATCTTTTGTTTGAATAGTTCCAAAGTGTGTTGTTGATATTTTAACACATGGAACGGACAGCTGAGAGCTCTGATAACTAAGGTTGCAGAGGTTTATACTTTTTCACCCCATCTGTCCAGACCTCTGGATTCCTTGTCAGAAGGAATAGGACTCTTGGCAGAACTAGCCTTAGTTACTTTAGGTACCAGAGTAATGAGCTCCAGGTCTGCAGCAGGATTTCTGTACAGGTAGTATTTCTGAGAATCCAGTACTCTGCAATACCTGTCAGGTTTACTGGGAGCAGGTGGTAGGGCGTCAGGAGCTACATGGAAAACATCATCCACCACGTCTAAAATAGGGGGGATGGCCAGGGATCTGTGCTGGGGTAGGTCTAGAAACTCTGTCTTTTCTTAGACTGAGGGAAGTCCTGGGATTCCCAGTGGAAATGTTCCCCCGAGGGTGTGAAGGGTTTTCTCAAAGAAATGGTCTTCTGCTGGGGAGGCAGAAGGAATGGATTCCACTGCATCTGAATCCTCATAAGCAGTCAGAGGTTGTGTTCCTCTTCAAAATCTGAATAATCAGATTCCTCAGAATCCTGTTCTGTCAGTAATTCAGGAAACAGGTGTCTTTTCCTTTTAGAAGTTGTGACCTGACTGCCCCTGATAAGGGAGATAAGATCCTCCGCCATTTTTAGCATTTGGACTTGGGGTGGTGGAAAGTACAGTTGTGTACAATTACCATAAATGTAGATGTTCGAGTGTATTTCACTGTTGCAATCATTACATTTGGGTAATCTGCTGGCAGGTTGCCCTCAGTCGGCCTGATTAACAAAGTCTTGGGTCCTGCGTCGGTTGCTGTCACTTCTTCCATGACGTCAGGTCACCAGGGGTATAAAACATGCTGCCAACGCCATTACATCAGGTTTTCTTGCCCCCAGATGTCAGGTGTCCCCCCAAATGGGGAGCTAAATATATATATATATATATATATATATATATATATCTATATATATATATATATATATATACACATATATATATATATATATATATATATATGTATATATATATATATATATATATATATATATGTATATAAAATGAAAAACACAAAACATATACCTCCAAACAAAAGCAAATACACAAAAAAGGCTTTTTTAAAGATAGTAACAGAAATTAGAGGTATAGTTAGAGAAAAAATAGGGGGCTGGAGAGAGGGTAACCAGAACTGCAACAGTGAATACACTCAGATATCTACATTTATGGTAAGTGTACACAACTGTACTATGTTCTTCGTGTTTCACTGTTGCAGTCATTACATTTGGGTAGAATCCCAAAGCTATGGTTGGGAGGATGGATTTATACAGCATTAGGAGCAGCTATAAAGGCCCTGCAAGACAGCAGTGGCAAAGCCTGCTCTGGATTTAGAGAAGAGAAGTAAATGGTAATGTTTGGTGAACGTATGAACTGAACTCCAGGTAGCAGCTTCTAGAATGTCTCCGGTAGGAACCCCTCAGAGAACGGCTGCAGAAGTAGATGCAGCCCTGGTGGAATGAGATCTGATCCCCTTGGGGACAGGTTTACCATGGTGCATGTGGCAGAAATGAATACAATGGCTTATCCATTTTGAAATAGTCTGCTTTGAAATAGCCTTTCCCTCTGCTCCTGCAGGAAATGCCACCAGTAGTAGTTCAGATTTTCTTAGCGATTTTGTCCTGTTTAAGCAGAATCTTAGTTGTCTGTTTACATCCAATGAATGCAGAATCCACGCACCCTTGTTCTGTGGATTTGGGAAGAAAGTTGGCAGATGAATGGTCCGATTAATGGCCACACTAGATACCAATTTAGGCATAAAGGATGGACTGGTCCTGAGAGCCACCCTGTACGGGTAAAAAATAAAATGCTCCGCTGCCATAAGAGCCTGTAGTTCTGAAATCCTTCTAGCTGTAGTTCTGAAATCCTTCTAGATGAAGTGACTGCTAAAAGAAAAGCTGCGTTCCAAGAGAGAAATTTTAGGTCTACAGTAGCAGCTGGCTCAAAAGGAGTTAGAGTGAGTTTTTCCAAAACAAAATTGAGGTCCCATGCAGGAGTAGTTGCTCTCCTGGGAGGTCTTAAATTTTTGGCCACTCTGAGGTACTGCTTTAGCAAAGGATGAGAAAAAGAGGGGAGGCTCCGTGTTGTAATGAGCTGAAATGGCAGAGGCATGGATTTTTATGGAAGAAAAAGATAGGTCCTTGTGAAGCATCTCCGTCAAATATTGCAGAATCTGAGGAATACTGGGCATTGCTGTGCTTTATTCCTTGTGCTTGGGTTCCAGGCACAGAATCTTTTCCATTTGTAAGCATAAGATTTTCTAGTACTAGGCCTTCTGGCCTCCAAAATGACATCCATCACAGGTTTGCTGAAAGATGTAACTGGTGAAATTAGTTGATTAGCCATGCTGCAAGATTCAGAGTTTGGAGCAGAGTGTGCAGAATTTGATAGTTCTGCTGAGACAGTAGATAAGGTGTCTGAGGGCAGGTACCACGGAGGAAGGTGCGACATATTGCGTAGGAGCGGGTACCAGTGTTGGCGAGGCCAGTCTGGAGCAATCAGAATCATTTTTGGTTTCTCCTGTCTGACTTTTAGTAAGACCTTGGAGAGGAGAGGCAGAGGGGGAAAGGCATAGACTGATAGGTTTTTCTAGCTGAAGGATAGAGCATCCACTTTCCAAGCTTTTTTATGATGAATTCTTGTGCAGAATTTGTCCAACTGATAGTTTTGGGGTGAGGCAAAAAGATCTATGTATGGGCTCCCCCATTTGCGTGTCAACATGTTGAAAATTTGTGGATCCAGTTTCCATTCGTGTGGGTTCATAAGATTTCTGCTTAGTTCACCTGCCAGAGTACTTAGCTTTCCTGGCAGGAATTGAGCTTGTAGATGTATATGATAAGTCAAGGCCGTGTTCCACAATGCCATGGCTAGTCTGCAAAGGGGGTAGGAATGTGTACCCCCCTGCTTGATTATGTACCACATGACTGTGGTGTTGTCTGTCTTTATCAGTAGTTGTCCTGGATGAAGATAGTCCTTGAAGGCTGTCAGAGCATTCTGTACAGCTAGCATCTCTTACTGGTTGATAGGTAGGTGCATTTGATTTGGGCTCCATTGGCCCTGAATGCAACTCCCTGCCAGATGCGTACCCCCCCCCCCCCCCAAGCATAATCTGAGTCTGTAGTCAGGGTTTGGGCGGCAGGGGGTGGAATGAATGACAGTCCCTTGTATTGGTGGCAGGCCTCTGCCCACCACAGGAACTCTAGCTGCAGGCAAGGAATGATAGGAATCATTGTTTCCAGGCTGTGACAATGTTGACTCCATAAGCTTTTTAGGTACCACTGAAGTTTCCTCATATGCAGTCTTGCATATATTACAATGCAGGAGGCCATGAACCCCAAGGCCTGCAGAATTTGTCTTGCAGATAGCTGGGTTTTTGTGGCCACCTGTTTGAAGTAAGTCATCAATTGAATTTGTTTTTCTGGCGTAAGGTAAGTCATCTGGGCAGTTGTATTCAAGCTTGCACCCAGGAATATAATTATTTGAGAGGGTACCAGTTGTGATTTATTTTTGTTTATGGTGTACCCTAGACAAGTTAGAAGTCTTTTTACAAACGCCAGATGTTTTAGAAGTGTCTCCTTGTTTTCTGCCTGAATTAGACAATCATCCAGGTATGGATAAATTTGAATTTTTGACTGCAAAATGCAATTACTGGTGCCAGGCACTTTGTGAAGACCTTGGGCGCAGTAGATAAGCCAAAGGGCAGTGCAGAGAACCGGTAATGCAAATAGCCTGCTTTGAAGCACAGGTATCTTCTGCAAAATTCCCTTATTGGGATATGCAGGTAAGCCTCTTTTAAGTCTAGAGTTATCAACCAGGCATCCTTGCCTAGCATAGGTAGTAACTGGTGTAGAGTCAGCATTTTGAATTTTGGAATGTCCAGAAATGTATTTAGAATGGATAAGTCCAGAATTGGACGCTATGATTTTTCTTTTCCGGGAACCAGGAAAAGTCTTGAATAAAAAACTTGTCCCTTTTCCTTTTCTGGTACTGGTTGAATAGCCCCCATATTCATGAGGGACATAACCTGTTTTTGGGCATCAGCCCACTGATTTGGAGGCAGATCTGTCCATCCGTTTGGGATTGGCAACGTGTGGAAATGAAATCTGTATCCCTGGGATACTATATTTAAGACCCACTTGTCCTGGGTAACCAGTTGCCAGTTTCGTGCATGAAGTGCCAATTTTCCCCCCAAAGGGGCGGTCAAAAGATAAGTGCTTGGTGATTGCAGTGGAAAGTCACTGAGACTGTTAATCGTAGGAAGGTGCCATTGAGACTGTTTACCGTAGGAAGGTACCTTGTTACTTCCAGATTTGGAGGTGGAGGCACCCCATTGCTTTGTTCTACAAGTTCCTTGATGAAACCTGGAGCCTTTGGAATGTCTGGGTTTGACCCAAGCGGCTCTGGTGGGTACTGGAAAGGACCAGTTCTTAGTAGACCAGTGCCTACTGAGCCTGGGTGGCTGCACTTGTAGGAAATCTTTTACAGTTTGCATAGATTTAGCTTTATCTTCCATCTTTTTCAAAACTTCTTCTGTCTTATTACCAAATAGACTGTCCTGTTGTAAAGGAGCATCCAACAATTTTGCTTTAATATGGTCAGGCAGATTCTACTCCTTCAGCCAAGCATGCCTTCTTATCACAGATCCAGTTACAGCAGCCCTGCAAGAGGCCTCCAAGGAATCAAAACCACATTGCAAATTATGTTTTCCAACTTGTTCAGCTGAATGCAATAAATCCTGCAATTCTTTATTTTCCACACAGTCAGAAATCAACATCATTTTCTGTTTAAGTAAGCCCATGACATGCTGTTGGTATTTAAGCATATGAAATTGACAATTTAAAGCCCTGATTGCCAAGGTTGCAGATGTGTAAACCTTCTTACCCCATCTATCCAGCGCCCTGGAATCTCTATCAGAAGGGGTAGGATTTTTAGCAGTAGAAGCGTTAATGCCCTTGGGACCCTGAGAAATGGTTTCTGGGTCAGCAGTAGGGTTTTTAAAGAGGAATTTGTCGGAGTCAGGAACCCTGTAATATCTGTCTGGCTTACTAGGAGCCGGAGGCAGGGAATCAGGAGTCATACTGGATTCTGAGAAAACAGCATCAACAATGTCTAGAACAGGGGGTACAGCCAAAGGCCTATGCTGAGGAAGAAGAAGGAAATCCCCAAGTCTCTTTTTAGATTCTGAGAAATCCTGACTTTCCCAGTGAAAGTGTTGCCTTAAGGTATGGAAAGTTTCTCCAAAAGAAAAATCCTCAGGAAGAGAAGCAGAAGGGATGGAATCTTCTGCATCAGAGTCCTCATACGTGGGAATAGATAATTCCTGATCAGAAGAAATAGAAACCTGATCTGAAGATTCAGTCAGTGCCTTGCCTAGGCCTCTTAGCAGGAGTGGGATGGGTACCCCTGATTAAGGTAATTAAATCCTCAGCCATTTCATCATTTGTTTTTTTAGGCATTGTGGCCTGTACACCCAAGCGTTGTTTTTTTAGACATAGATGTACATTTTGGCCTTAGTTTTGAAGATGGCGTCGGTTTAATATACAAATCTTAGGCCTGAAAACACCCTCAGAAGCCGGTGCCTGCTCAGCGGCTCTGGACCTACCTAAGGTAGAGACATCCGCGGGTTCAATACTTCAAGTATCTTGCTGCATATCGGACTCCGAATGGGTCTCAGTAGAGGCCTGTGAATCAAAAGTAGCGTGTATCAGGGGCTGCAAAAGCGCCTCACTAAATACCGGCGACTGGCTTAGGAGAAGCTTCATTGGTTTTGGACCTCGATGGTCTGTCTCTGCCTTTTTGTGTTTTTTAGGTATTCTGGTAGTCGGATTGCTAACCGACTACATTTCTGGATAGTTAAATCTCGAGCCAAAATATTTAGAAGCAAAAATATACAGACGTTTAATAGTGCATTGATTAAATTTAGCACAAAACCAACACCAAGGCACGTTGTGGTCAGGGCCTAGGCAAGGAATACAGTACAAATGAAAATCCTTATGAGGTATTTGCTTCCCACAGGTAATACAATTATTAACTTTTACTGACATCGGTAAGGAGCAAGAAAAAGTTTCCCCAACGGGGTACTTAGCTTTTAGTTTAAGACTTTGGTTCTGAAACTCGAAAATGAAAATTTCAGGAGTCGGCCAACCGGCACCTGCGAACTGCTTTTGCTTTGGGCACCGCGTGGCAAGACTGATGCAATGGCATCGGATGCATGTTTTATACCCCTGATGACCTGACGTCATGGAAGGGACAGCAACTGACGCAGGTCCCAAGACTTTGTAATCAGGCCGACTGAGGGCAACCTGCCAGCAGATTACCCAAATGTAATGACTGCAACAGTGAAACATGAAGAACATCAGGAGTAATGGTGGCCAGAGGTAGATTTTCTAGGAGTGGCCTGGCTTCTAGGCCCAAGAGTATCCATCAGTCTGAGAGAAATGGTAGTCGGATGAGAAGACGTTGTTTTTTGTCTAGATTTGGTAGTGCGAAAGGCCTCCTTGGATGCCGGTGCCTACGTTGCAGCTCAGGACCCAACAGAGGCAGAGACAACCAAAGGCTCAGAAGACTAAGGAGATTTCTGGGTCATACCAGACTCCGAAAGGGTCTAGGTAGAGGCCTGCGTAGAAATCATATCGGACATCAGGGACTGCGGAAGTGCCTCACTGTATTCTGGAGAACTGACAACCTGCTTAGTGGTAGAGTCGTTGGAAGGCTTAGCCTTGTGTGGTCTGTCTCTACCTCTACATTTTTTCAGAATGTCTACAGATTGTTGCTCGACAGATGCCATTTCAGAATGCGAAGACGGAAGGTAAAAATATCTGTGTACAATAAGAGCTCAATGACGAATGGTTCTCGTGTTAGAGGGCACAGAACCGGCAACAGGGGACATCATGGTCTGGGCCTAAACAAGTGACACAGTATGAATGGAAGTCTCTGTGTGGGATCTGCTTTCCACAGGTGAGACAATTGTTACATTTTTCGGACATCGGTTAGTGCAAGAAAAAAGGATCCCCCAACGGGGTACTTAGCTTTAGATGCTTTCAGCTGTAATTCAAACTCTGGTAGCAACCAACCGGCACACTTGCAAACTGCTTCTGCTATGGGCTCCACGGCAAGAAAGACGGGTGTAATGGCATCGGCTGCCTTGCTTTATAGCACTGATGACCTGACGTCAGTCAACAAGCGACAGCAGCTGACGCAGAAAAACACTGAATATGGTATTCGGGACAGCCGAGGGCTACCACAGCAGGGATAACCCATAGGTGATGACTGCAACAGTGAAACACGAAGAACATCCAAGTACAGAATATTAAAATAGACAAACTATACTATACAGCAAAAGGCTAAAAAAAGATAGCCTTAGTTAACTAAAGCAAAAACTTTGGAGTACTCAGATAAGGCACTGGACGATTACATCTGTTCTTGAAAGTGGCAAAGGAGATCTAAGAGAGGAGTGGGGATAGGAACATTATGGGAGTTTTTGAAGGAGCTCGAGGCTCAGAGCCCTAGCAAAGCTGCCAGATTGGATCTGATAAATGTCTCTAAACCGCACATCAAACGAGACAAACGGGATGAAATAGAATCTAGAGGTTTTGCTATCTTGAAGTTATTTACAAGTTACTGTTGTGCACAAGGTCCTCCAAGTCCAGATACTTTTGTCAATCAGCCTATTCTGTATAATTAATTTAAAAGATGAGTGGCTTTTGACAACATGATATAAATGCTGGTAATAGACATGAAGGATGAAAGAGAGGCACATCTGTATTCAGGGACAATTAACTTTTACCAACTCTGCATAACCATTAAGGAACAGATAAAGACAAACAGCAGTATACTTAAAATATTTCTTCACTCCACATACCTGTATACTTAGAAAATGGTTTATGAATAACTCCAATTACTGGCTTCCCTTCAACAGCAACACATACCATTGTTGTAACATACTGTCGGAGGTTCTCTGCAGGGGAAAAATGGCAAGAAAAAAACTTGCAGTTTAATTTAATGGAGAAGCATTACCACTAAAAACAGTAACACACAAAGAAGAAACAATGGTTCCACAACTAATTTTATCATTGTTAACATAGAAGAAAATACATTTTACAAAGGTGCTACAGAAAGTTAACTTACAAAAGATACCTGGAGAAAAAAAATCCATGTTTGACAGTGTACAGCTTCTACAAATGTGGCATGACCACACAGCGACATGTTGCTATTCCTTTACATGTTAGCTGCCTTTAGCCAAAAGAAGCCATGTCCTAGCCATTTTCCAGGATTTTTCATGGCTTTTGATGCGTTTTTAAACAATATTCACCTTGGTTGTTTACAAATTCTAGGGTACTTCAGTTTTAAAATTAATGGAATATCTAAAAATGTTTACTGGCTGTTGAAAATCTTAACACTGTGCAGCTAGGAAACAAAACTCTGATGTTTTTTTCATGGATTCTCTCTCGTTTTTTTCTCAATATTCTGCAGGACTCCATACACAATGCCTGCTGAAAATAAAAGTTATGTACTTACCACAGCTGTTATATCTTCAGGTTCCTCATTAGTAGACTTCAACTATAGGACTGGTGACCACAGCCAACAATCACTCGTCGTCTTTAAGACTATCCCAGGCTCTAAAAGTCTTCTTCTTTCTCCAATAATGCACATCAACTCCCCCTTCTCACTAGATCAAAACTGTGCTTATGAACTAAGGCATTCACATAATACTCAAAAACACCACCAGCAAATTAAAGGCTTCTCTGCAAAATAATCTCAGTCAATGAAGGAAAATGGATGAGATAGCTCAACTGGACAAATGTGGATCGCCAAAATCTATGACAAGTACATAGCTTTTGTATCTTGCAACATGCAGTTCATCCACAGGATACAGTCCTCAGAAAAGCCTCTTGGGTGGCATCAAGATAGCATGCCCTTCAATATAGTAGTCCTTAACGTAGACCTGGACCTTGAAATCACATCTAACTTACATTGTCTTACAAAAGTATGTAGTGACATCAATTTTGCAGCTGTACAGATATGACCCATGGTAGTATCTATAAAGAAAGCTAGGCATACAGAAGCCATCTCACAACATGAATGTGCTTTGTGTTTGTTTGATGAAGCTTTGCTGCATTTCTTGGAACAAAACAAAACATGTTTGGAAAGCTGCCTGGACAGAGTGGCCTTGCTCACTATGGAATGAGGGAAAACTTTTACAAAGTAAATTAATAGTTGATCTTCCTTCCTATGGTAACATGATGATAAACATCAAAAAATATTATCAATACTTAACCTTTGTCAGAACAGTGGAGAAAGAACACATGAAAGTTAGTGATATGGTCGAGGTTAATTTTTGCGAGTATCTCTAACATGAAGTAGAATTTGTGTGCAAAGAAACCCTGTCTTTGGGAAAGTTACACACAGTGACGTAGAGGACAGAGCCGAAATTCCAGTTGAAATGACTACTACCAAGAGGAGGGTTTTCCATGATAAAAATATGAGGTTTGCTTTGGTTGTAAGTCCAAAAAGAAAAAAATACAATTTTCAGCACAAAATTTAAGTCTGAAATCGAGTGGTCTCTCCAAGCAGAGTCTTACCAGAAAAGTTCCTTTGAGAAATGCTTTCAAAAGAATGCTACAGAAGAATTCACTCCTCAGTGAAAATTGGAAATTGCAGCTAAGTGGACATTGATTATCTCTACTCCCCCTCTTCATTTCTATTCCTAGATCCCCATTCACATTCTACAACATACTCTTCTCCTACCTCCTCATTTCTACTCCTAGATCCCCATTCACATTCTACAACATACTCTCTTCTCCTACCTCAAATCTTGTTAATTCCTCTGTCCAGTCCTCCAAACACACTACTATTTCCTCTTCTACCATGTAAAGCAGAATCTTTACTCATTCAACAAGGTAAAGACATATTCTCAGTATTAAAGTTGTACATAAATCACACGATGTAAACTTGTTTGCTGTCTATTTTTTATATTTTGTGACTTGTCAAACTTTGGAGCATTTTCCCCCTGGCCTCAGCTAAAAACAGGCTGTAGCTCATCCACACCAACCTGGTCAAAAATGAAAATAAATGAAAGTAAATAGAGTAGTTAAAGCCCTTGTCAAAGACATCAGTCAAGAACTGTCGCATCAAGTGATGACAGACTGAAAATAGGTGTATGCCTTTGTTAGTCACCAAAACTGAAAACTTTATTCATTGCTCCTATAAGTTTTGCTAGTATTTTTAGAGGCTGCTGTGAGGATTCTGACTACCTGAACCTCATACTATAGCTCCCTAACTATTAAAGGGACTGAAGAAACTAGGCAAACAAACTTGAGGGAGTAAAGGTTCAACATATGGGTAAGATAAGAGCTCTTTAAGGAATCCAAGATGAAGTTCTTTAACAGAAAAAGCCACAGAGGGGGAACCCAAATCTCTCTGGGCCAAAAGGAGGTTATAAGAATGACAATGGCCTTGCTCTGTTTTGCTTACAATTAGAGGGAAAAAAGGGAAAGACAACAGAAGAGCCAGCAGCTACCATGGGTCTACAGCATCTCCGGGTGTCTGCCAATCTGAAGGTAAATGAAGAAAATAGCTATTGCATTTGATACTGACAGGGAAGGCAAAAAGGTCATAACAATGCTTCATCAAGCATCGATAAATTCCATTCACCACTGACTGGTATGGAGACCACTGACGGTGCACAAGCAGACATCCAATGAGCTTGTTCATGAATGGATTAGCCTAACCAGGTGTGCGTATTGTTATTTGAAAGAAGAGAAGGGAAGTGATATGACCCCGGTCTGTCAATGGGGTTGGGGGGGGGGTGCATCCTGCTCTGCAAGTTGATGTACCAGTCGGTACTTTATTTCCAACAGTGAAAGGCAAATTGCATGCTGAGGAAGTCCTGCAACATAAGGAGGAGGACAACCCTCTACTCTAGGATGCTGACATGCAACGGGGCCTCTGATCAAGACCAAGTCCCTTGGACTGCCTGTCTCATACAAATCCCCCCACTAGGCAGAAGCATCTGTCATCACCGGCACTGTGAGGGATGAGAGAATAGCCCTGAGCAAGACTCATGCTGCAGCCACAAAACATGGTAGCAACAACACTTGCATAGCTATGTTACTGTTAACCAATGTCCAAGTTCTAATTAACTGGAATCTTTAGTGTCCACTGAAAAATCCGCATGGTATAAGGGTACAAGAAACACTACTGCCGTCATGGCAACTACTACTTTTCAAGCAAAAAACTAATCAATATCATCATTCACCACTACTCCCTTTTTCCTCATTTTCTAGATGGGGTCAGGGTTTCATCACCTCTTTCTATTCAATGCCACTCTCCTACATCTTTCACACAATCAATCCACTTCTTTGCTAGACACCCTTTACTTCCTCCAATCAATACACTTCTTTGCTGGACACCCTTTACTTCCCTCCTATCTTCTTCCTCTCTGTCACAAATCTTCATCACATTGTCATCTGCTCTTCTGCACATGTGCCCAAACCACCATAATCTGTTCTCTTTGACCTTTTCTGCAACTAAAGCTACTTTGGCTTCGTCTCTTATGTTCTCAATGCTTCGTCTGTCCCACAGTGTGCACCATACCACCTGTCTCAAGCACTTCATTGCCATCATCTCTAGCTTCTTCAACTGCTCTGCATTTACTGCCCAGGTTTACATACCATACAGTACTACTGGTCTTACCACTGTTTTGTACACTTAATTTTTTAGCTTCTTTGGCATTCTTCTGTCATATACTACACCTGACACACTGTGCTAGCTGGGTGCAGCCCCGTTGATTTGAGCTTTTCTACTATTTTCCTTTCTATCTCAATTCTCAGCTTCTTCTGAACTTCGCCATTTGCTGCCATTACAATGGTCTTATTCCTACTCAGTTTCACCCCATGTGCCTTCAATTCTGCATTCCACTCCCCTATCCTTTGCTGAAGTTCTTGCTCAGAGTCTGCCTGTATACCAGAAGGAGGTGTCCAGCTGGCTTACAGGGTAAAACAGTCAGTTTCTTTGTAATAAAATTTAGCCCCCATGGGGAGCACGGTGAGTTAAAGGTGATCTAGAAAAAAGAAAAAAAAACTCCTTTTAAGAATGCTTTGACAGCTTGTGTGGCAGGAAAAATCTTGGTCATAAGGAGATATATCAGCTACACAGACATTAAAATAGAACTGAATGGACCCTGTTTTGAAGATAAAAGGGGTAAAAGAGTATCCGAATGATGCTGAGCATTCCAAACAGAGAATTTATTCCATTTTCCTCTGTTTAATCTCCTAGTGAAGGATCTTTGAGAGGTTGCAATCAAGCGGACAACTTTAAATAGGACCATAAGGTCCCTGACCATCAAATGAATTGGATATACCACGTGGTTAAGAGAAAGGACTGGACGTCCAGGTGAGGTTTCCCAGAAGGGTGAAACAGAAGATGCTATTAAGAACAAAAAAGGGAAGGGACCTTCTTTTTAGATAAGACCACAGTACAGGGAACAAAATCTGGCAAGACAAGAATGCGGCTATGGGAATGACCTTGGCTCTATACATTTTAGCTTCAGTGATCGTGCTTTGTAAAGGTATGCACTGAACTCCAAGTTGCAGCCTCTAAGATGTCTTTGGTTGGTACTCCTCTGAGGAAGGCTGCTGAAGTGGCTGCTGCTCTGGTTGAATGTGGCCTAATGCCCTTAGGCACTGATTTGCCATGCTGTGAATAGGAGAAATGAATGCAATGGCCTATCCACTTTGAAATAGTCTGTTTTGAGATAGGCTTTCCTTGTGATGCTGCCACTAGAAGTTGATCAGTCTTTCTGAAAGCTTTAGTTCTGTCCAAGTAGAAGCGTAGCTGTCTGTGAATGTCCAAAGAATGCAGAATTCTCTCACCATTATTTTGTGGGTTTGGATACAAAGTAAGCAAATGAATTGTTTGGTTAAGGGCCACACTGGACACTACCTTAGGCATAAATGTAGGGTTTGTCCTCAGCGAAACCCTGTCAGGATGGAAAATGATAAAAGGTTCCACAGCCATGAGTGCCTCTAACTCTGAGACTCTTCTAGCGGAGGTTATTGCTAGGAGCAGAGCTGTTTTCCAGGATAAAAATTTTAAGTCAGCTGCAGAGGCTGGCTCAAATGGAGGCAGTGTGAGTTTTTCCAAGACATAGTGGAGGTCGCATGCAGGTATTGGTGCTCTCCTTGGAGGTCTTATGTTTATGGCCCCTCTGAGGTACTGCCTCAGTAACGGATGAGAAAAAATAGGTGGTTCTGTATTGTAATGAGCTGAAATGGCAGAGGCATGAATTTTAATTGATGAAAAGGAAAGGCCTTTATCCAGCATCTCAGTTAAGTATTGCAAAATCTGAGGAATATTTGGAACAATCGTGTCAATACCTTGTGCTTGGTTCCAGGCACAGAATCTCTTCCATTTGTCTGCATAACATTTTCTGGTACTAGGCCTCCTGGCCTCCAAAATAACATCCATCACTGCTTTAGAGAGAGGTGTGTCTTGAGAGGCTATATTATCTGCCATGCCACCAGGTTTAAGGTTTTGAGTTGGCTGTGCAGTATCTGGCTGTTTTGTTGGGTCAATAATTGAGGAAATTGAGGTAATGTCCAGGCTGGGCAGTGAGACAAGCTCTTTAGGATTGGGTACCAGTGCTGCTGGGGCAATCAGTATCATTTTTGGTTTCTCTTGTCTGACCTTGAGGAGTACCTTGGGGAGGAGAGGCAGAGGAGGAAAGGCATATACTGTTAGATTTTTCCAGCTGAAAGATAGAGCATCGACTTTCCATGCTTGCTTGTGATAAGTCCTTGTGCAGAATCTTTATAGTTGGTAGTTGTGAGGAGAGGCAAATAGGTCTATGTCCGGGCATCCCCAGGTCCTTGTTATCATGCTGAAGACTTGTGGATCCAATTTCCACATGTGGGGATCCATTAGGTTTCTGCTTAGTTCGTCTGCCAGAGTATTTTTCCTTCCTGGCAGGAATTGAGCTTGCAGATGTACTTGGTAAGTCAACGCTGTGTGCCACAAGTTCATGGCTATCCTGCAGAGGGGGTAAGGAATGTGTGCCTCCCTGCTTGTTTATGTACCGCATGACTGTAGTATTGTCCGTCTTTATTAGTAGTTGTCCTGGATGAAGGTGATCCTTGAAGGCTGTTAGGGCATTCTGTACAGCTAGCATCTCTTTTTGATTGATATGTAGATGCATTTGACTTGCGGACCATGTGCCCTGAATACATCTTCCTGCCATATGGGCCCCACAGGCGTAATTTGATGCACCTGTTGTCAATGTCTACCTGGCTGTGGGTAAGGTGAATGGCTGTCCAGTGTTGTGGTGACAGGCTTTTGCCCAACATCGAAAAGTACAGTTGTGTACCTACCATAAATGTAGATGTTCGAGTGTATTCACTGTTGCAGTCATTACACTTGGGTTATCCTGCTGGCAGGCTACCCGCAGTCGGCCTGAATTCCAAAGTCTAGGTCCGGCGTCGGTTGCTGTCACCTCTTCCCGGACGTCAGTGCGCCAGGGGTATAAAAGATGCAGCAGACGCCATTTTCTTCAGTTTTTCTTGCCCCAGATGTCTGGTGCCCCCAAAATGGTAGGATAAAAATTTATGCCAATAAGTATGCATGCAAAAACAAACATTTCCTTCATCTACAAGCAAATACACCACATAGGTTGTATAGGATAGAGAAGTACAGATAAGTCCCAGCAAAGAAAAGGGGGATGGTGGGTGGGTAACCTGGACTCCAACAATGAATACACTTGAACATCTACATTTATGATAGGTACACAACTGTACTATGTTCATCGCGTGTCACTGTTGCAGTCATTACACTTGGGTTGAATCCCAAAGCTGAGGTAGGGTGGCTTGGTCTAAATAGGATTAGGAGAGGCTATAAGGCCCTGCAAAACTGCAGTGGCAAAGCCTGCTCTGGCCTTAGAGTAGAGGGGTAAATGGTAGTGCTTGGTGAAAGTGTGCACTGAACTCCAAGTTGCAGCCTCTAAACTGTCTTTGGTTTGTACCCCTCTGAGGAAGGCTGCTGAAGTGGCTGCTGCTCTGGTAGAATGCGGCCTAATGTCCTTAGGAATTGATTTGCCATGTTGTGAATAACAGAATCGAATGCAGTGGCCTATCCATTTCGAAATAGTCTGCTTTGAGATAGGCTTTCTTTGTGATCCTGCAGCATATGCCACTAAAAGTTGCTCAGTCTTTCTGAAAGCTTTAGTTCTGTCCAAGTAGAAGCGTAGCTGTCTGTGTAAGTCCAAAGAATGCAGGAGTCTCTCACCCTTATTCTGTGGGTTGGATAAAAAGTAGGCAAATGAATCGTTTGGTTAAGGGCCACACTGGACATACCTTAGGCATAAATGTAGGGTTAGTCCTCAGACAAACCCTGTCTGGATGGAAAATTATGAAAGGTTCCACAGCCATGAGAGCCTGTAATTCTGAAACTCGCCTTGCAGAAGTTATTGCTAGGAGCAAAGCCATTTTCCAAGATAAGAACTTTATTTCAGCTGTATTGGCAGGCTCAAAAGGCGGCAGTGTAAGTTTCTCCAAGACATAACTACTGAGGTCCCATGTAGGTGTTGGTGCTCTCTTGCAGGTCTTATGTTTTTGACCCCTTTGAGGTACTGCCTTAGCAATGGGTGAGAAAAAATAGATGGTTCTGTACTGTAATGAGCTGAAATGGCAGAGGCATGGATTTTAATTGATGAGAAGGATAGGCCTTTGTCCAGCATCTCAGTTAGGTATTGTAAAATCTGAGGAATATTAGGTACAAGCGTGTCAATTCCTTGTGCCTGGTTCCAAGCACAGAATCTCTTCCATTTTTCTGCATAAGATTTTCTGGTACTTGGCCTCCAAAATAACATTCATCACTGCTTTAGAGAGAGGTGTGTTCTGAATGGCTACATTATTCGCCATGCTGCCAGATTTAGGGTCCTGAGTTGGCTGTGCAGGATCTGATTGTTTCGTTGGGTCAGTAAGTGAGGAATTAGAGGCAATGTCCAGGCTGGGCCTTGAGACAAGCTCTTTAGGACTGGGTACCAGTGCGGCGGGGCCAGTCTGGGGCAATCAGAATCATGTTTGTCTTCTCTTGTCTGACCTTTAGGAGTACCTTGGGAAGGAGAGGCAGAGGAGGAAAGGCGTATACTGCCAGGGCTTTCCAGCTGAATGATAGAGCATCCACTTTCCATGCTTGCTTGTGATAAGTCCTTGTGCAGAATCTCTGTAGTTGGCAGCTGTGAGGGGAGGCAAAAGATCTATGTCTGGGCATCCCCATTTCTTTATCATGCTGAAGACTTGTGGATCTAGTTTCCACTCGTGGGGATCCATAATGTTTCTGCTTAGTTCGTCTGCCAGAGTATTTTTCTTTCCTGGCAGGAATTGTGCTTGCAAATGTACTTGATAAGTCAATGCTGTGTCCCACAAAGTCATGGCTTGTCTGCAGAGGGGGTAGGAATGTCTGCCTCCCTGCTTGTTTATGTACCACATGACTGTAGTATTGTCCGTCCTTATCAGTAGTTGTCCCGGATGAAGAAAGTCCTTGAAAGCTGTCAGGGCATTTTGAACAGCTAGCATCTCTTTTTGATTGATATGAAGATGCATTTGGCTTGAGGGCCATGTGCCCTGAATACATTTTCCTGCCACGTGGGCCCCCCAGGCATAATCTGAAGCATCTGTTGTTATTGACTGCCTGGCTGTGGGTAGGTTGAATGGCTGTCCCTTGTTGAGGTGACAGGATTGTACCCACCATCGAAACTCCTGTTGAAGGCAAGGAAAGAGGGTAATCAATGTTTCCAGGCTGTGGCAATGTTGAGTCCAAACACTTTTTAGATACCATTGTAGTTTCCTCATATGCAGTCTGGCATATGGAATTAGCAGAATGCCATGAAGCCCAAGGCCTGCAGAATTGTTCTTGCAGTTAACTGGGTCTTTGTTGCCAACATTGTGAAGTAAGAAGTCAGTTGCCTTTGTCTGGTGTGAGATAAGCCATCTGGGCAGTTGTATTTAAGCTTGCACCCAGGAATATTATCTCTTGAGAGGGTACTAATTTTGATTTATTTTCGTTTACTGTATACCCTAGGCAAATCAATAATCTTTTTACAAATGCCAGGTGCTCTAGAAGAATGTTCTTGTTCTCCACTTGAATAAGGCAATCGTGTAAGTAAGGATATATCTGAATTCCTCTTTGTCTGCAATATGCAATTACTGGTGCCAGGCATTTTGTGAAGTCCCTGGACGCAGTAGATAAGCCAAAGGGCAGTGCAGAGAATTGGTAGTGCATCGAGCCAGCTATAAATCTGAGGTATCTTCTGCAAGATTGTCTGATTGGTACATGCAGGTATGCCTCTTTTAGGTCCAAAGTTACAAGCCAAGCCTTCTTGCCCAGCATGGGCAGAAGCTGCTGCAAAGTCAACATTTTGAATTTTGGAACGTCCAGGAATATATTCAGAATAGACAGGTCCAGTATTGGCCTCCAGGCTTTCTCCTTTCGGGGTACCAAGAAAAGCCTTGAGTAAAATCCTTGTCCCTGCTCTTGCTGTGGTACTCGCTGAATGACCCTCATGTCCATGAGGGATGAAACTTGTTTTTGTGCCTCTGCCCATTGATTGTGTGGCAGGTCTGGCATACCTTTTACCCTTGGCAGGGTGTGAAAGTGGAACCTGTAGCCCTGGGACACTATATTCAAGACCCATTTGTCCTGGGTGATCATATGCCAGTTTTGTGAAAAAAGTGCTAGTTTTCCCCCAAGGGGGCTGCCAAAAGATAAGTGCTTGGTGTTGGCAGAGGGAAGTCATTGGGACTGTTTCCTGTATGGCTTTGATTTGTCTTCCCCGCTTTTGGAGGTAGAAGCGGCCCACTGTTTAGGCCTGTATGAGCCCTGGGGCTGGGATCTTCCTCTAGGGCGTCTGTATCTGCCCCTTTGTGGTCTGACACTGGAAAGGACCAATTCTTAGTAGGCCAGTTTCTGCTAAATCTGGATGGCTGTACCTGTAAGAAATCCTTTACTGTTTGCATAGATTTTGCTTTGTCCCCAATTTTCTTCAACACCTCCTCTGCTTTAACACCAAATAAAGTATCATGCTGTAATGGAGCATCTAGTAATTTTGCCTTAACATGATCAGGTAGAATCTGTTCCTTTAACCAGGTATGCCTCCTATTGACAGAACCCACAACTGCAGCCCTGCAAGAGGCCTCTAGAGAATCAAAACCGCATTGCAATGTATGCTTTCCCACTTGTTCAGTTGCATGCAATAAATCATGCATTTCCTTATTTTCTGCACAATCAGAATTTGCCAACATTTTCTGTTTTAGCAGTGACATTAAGTATTGCTGATATTTAAGCATATGAAATTGACAGTTTAAAGCCCTCGCAGCCAAAGTAGCAGAAGTGTAAACTTTCTTCCCCCATCTGTCTAGTGCCCTAGAATCCCTGTCAGAGGGGATAGGGTTTTTTGCAGAAGCCGCCGACCCTGAGAAATAGTTTCTGGATCAGCAGCAGGGTTTTTGTAAAGAAATTTATGCGAGTCTGGAACCCTGTAGTATCTGTCTGGTTTTACAGGGGCAGGGGGTAAAGAGTCAGGAGAAAGGGCAGACTCTGAAAATACAACATCCAACACAGGGGGAATAGCAAGCGGCCTGTGCTGTGGTAGTAAACGAAAATCTGTAAGCCTTTTCTTTGATTCCGAGTAGTCTTGGCTCTCCCAGTGGAAGTGCTCCCTCATGGTATGCAGGGTTTCCCCAAAAGATAAATCCTCAGGAGGAGAGGCTGAAGGAATAGATTCTTCAGCATCAGAATCCTCATAGGGAGGAAGAGAGTATTCCTGCTCAGAAGAGGAGTCAGAGGAAATGGAAACCTGATCTGAAGATTCATATTCTGTCTCTTGCCTAGGCCTCTTATCAGGAGGGGGATGGGAACCCCTGATCAAGGTAATTAGGTCTTCAGCCATTTTGAGCATCTGTTTTTTAGGCATGGAAGTCTGTCAAGGAGAATGCTGTACTTGTTTGTCTTTAGAGATGCTTTAGTCTTTACTTTGGAAGCTGAGGTAGGCTTTACATATAGCTGTGTAGGTCTGAAAACACCCTCAGAAGCCGATGCCTGCTCAGTGGCTCCGGACCCATCTGAGGGAATAATTTCCGAGTGCCCAATACCTTGAGCATCCCAGCGGCCTAGCTGGCTCCACGTGGGAATCGGCAGCGGCCTGCGGCTCTGAGGTAGTGGGCGTCAGGGGCTGCAAAAGGGCCTCACTGAGAACCGGCGACCGACTTAGGGAAAGCCTAGTCGTCGGTTTTGGACCTCGGATGCCTGTCCTTTTCCTTGCGCTTTTTATAAACTCTGGTCATTGGTTGTTCCAACGGCATTATATAATTGAATCTGCGGCCAAAATAATGAAAGGCAAAATCGTACCGACGCTTATTAGTGTGTTGGTTAAATCTAGCACAAAACCGACAGCTAGCAACGTTGTGATCAGGGCCTAGGCAAGGAATACAGTAAGAATGAAAATCCTTATGAGGTATTTGCGTCCCACAAGAAATACAAGTTTTTCTGACATCGGTCTGGAGCAAGAAAAAAGCTTCCCCAACGGGGTACTTAGCTTTAATGAAGATTTCGGATCTGAAATTCGAATTTGAAAATCTCAGGAGTTGGCCGACCGGCACTTGCCAACTGCTTTTGCTTCGGGCACCACCCGGCAAGAAAGACTGAAGAAAATGGCGTTGGCTACATCTTTTATACCCCTGGCGCACTGACGTCAGGGAAGAGACGACAGCAACCAACGCCAGACCTAGACTTTGGAATTCAGGCCGACTGCGGGTAGGATAACCCAAGTGTAATGAATGCAACAGTGAAACACGATGAAAGTACAGTTTTGTACCTACCATAAATGTAGATGTTCGAAGATCCACATTGCTGCAGTCCTTACACTTGGGTAGTCCGCTGTCCTCGGTCGGCCCGAATATCAAAGTATAAGGCTGACGTCGGTCAAGGCGCATTTGACTGACATCAGAATGTCAGGGTACAAATGCGCATGACCGACGTCATATCCTCAGTCTTTTCTTGCCCCAGATGTCAGAAGACCCTAAAAATAAAGGTCAAAACCAAAAGACAGCAAACAAACAACCAACCATCCTAGCACTAAAAATATGTACAATATATACAATATACAACATATTGACAACCCAACCCACACAACCGCCTCTAACTACAGAGGGGAAGGAGGGAGGGTAAATTGGACTGCAGCAATGTGGATCTTCGAACATCTACATTTATGGTAGGTACAAAACTGTACTATGTTCTTCATCTCACATTGCTGCAGTCCTTACACTTGGGTAGAATCCCAAAGCAGAGGTAAGGGAGGATGGCCAAACTATAAGGAAGCAGGAGCTGCCAAAATGCCCTGCAAAACAGCAGTGGCAAAACCAGCCCTGGATTTAGAGTAAAGTGGTAGGTGATAATGCCTAGAGAAAGTATGCACTGAACTCCAAGTAGCTGCCTCCAAAATATCCTTAGTTGCCACCCCCTCAAAAAGCTGTCAAGTGGCAGTAGCCCTAGTGGAATGAGGCCTAATCCCAGCTGGAATCTCCTTGCCATGATGGGAATAACAGAAAGCAATGCAAAACCCAATCCACTTAGAAATAGTTTGTTTTGACACAGGCTTGCCCTGAGAACTCAAAGCAAAAGAAACAAATAACTGCTGAGACTGCCTGAACCCTTTAGTTCTGTCCAAATAATATCGCAACTGCCTGTGTACATCTAAAGTGTGCAAAATCTTTTCCCCTTTATTTTGGGGATTTGCATAAAAAGTAGGCAAATGAATAGTTTGGTTTAAAGCCACACTAGAAACCACTTTAGGCATAAAGGAAGGATTAGTACGTAAAGATACCCTATCCTTATGGAAAATTAAGAAAGGCTCAACCGCCATAAGGGCCTGCAACTCAGAAACCCTTCTTGCAGAGGTAATAGCCAACAAAAAGCAGTCTTCCATGATAAAACTTTAATTCAGTAGTAGCTGCAGGCTCAAAAGGTTGTAGAGTGAGTTTCTCCAACACAAAATTGAGATCCCAAGCAGGAGTAGGAGCTTTTCGTGGGGGTCTTATATTCTTTGCCCCTCTAAGAAATTGCTTGAACAAAGGATGAGAAAACAATGGTGGGTCACAATCATAGTGAGCCGAAATTGCTGCAGCATGAACCTTAATAGAAGAGAAGGACAAACCTTTGTCCAGTAACTCAGTAAGATATTGAAGAGCCACACTTAAATTAGGCTCAGAAACATCAAAAATCCTTTGCTGCACTATTTATCTGCATACACTTTCCTTGTACTAGGCCTTCTAGCTTCCAAAATAACATTCAAAACTTGCTGTGGAAGTGGAGGCCCATTATGGTTCAAAACAGAATATGCCAGGCTGTTAGGTGCAGAGAGTGAAGCTTGACATTGAGCAAATGACTGTCCTCCTGAGACAACAGGTGTGGAATCGAAGGCAAAGGCCATGGAGGCTTCCGTACCAGGCTTCTCAGTAATGGGTACCAATGCTGTCGAGGCCAATCTGGAGCTATCAAAATCATCCTTGGCTTGTCTTGTCTGGCCTTTAGTAGTACCTTTGGGAGGAGAGGCAGAGGCGGAAAGGCATACACATGAAGATTGCTCCAATTGAAAGAAAGAGCATCCACTTTCCAAGCTGTGGGATGAAACCTTTTGTGCAAAACTTTGGCAGCTGGTGGTTTAGTGGAGAAGCGAACAGATCTATGTCTGGAGTTCCCCATGACACTGTCAATTTCTGAAATACATGAGGATCCAATTTCCATTCGTGGGGATCCATAATTTGTCTGCTCAACACATCTGCTAAGGAGTTCTGTGCTCGGCAGAAACCTTGCCTGAAGATTTAGCTGTAAACTGAGAGCAGTCTCCCACAAAATCATTGCTTGCCTGCATAGAGGATAAGAATGTGTTCCGCCTTGCTTGTTGATGTACCACATGACAGTTGTGTTGTCTGTTAGAATCAACACCTGCCCTGGAAGAAGTAAATCCTTGAAAGCTATTAATGCAAACTGGACTGCTAACATCTCTTTCAAGTTGATATGTAGATGTTGTAGTCTGGCAGGCCACTTGTCTTGTATCCACTTTCCATTCAGATGAGCTCCCCAAGCTTTGTCTGAGGCATCTGTCGTTAGAATCTGACTCGCCTCTGGCCGGGTCACAGAGAGTCCCTTGTTTAGGTGACATTCCTGAGCCCACCACAACAATTCCTTTTGAATGCAAGGTATTATTTGAATGACAGTGTCCAAACCCTGGCAGTGCTGTGTCCATACATTTTTGAGATACCATTGTAGCTTCCTCATATGCAGTTTGGCATTGGGAAGCACCAGAATACAAGATGCCATGAACCCCAAGGCTTGAAGGACTGTCCTTGCAGTCAGCCTGGACTGATGAGACAACTGATGAAAGTAAAAGGAAAGATTCTTTTGTTTGTCCGGGGTCAAAAAGGCCATCTGGGATGCTGTATTCAGTCTCACACCCAGAAAGCACATGTCCTGAGAGGGTACTAGACTGGACTTTATTTCGTTCACAGAATACCCCAGGCATCTTAGCACTGCTATCACATAATCCAAATGTTGAAGAAGCTCGTCCCTTCCTTGAGCCAGAATCAGGCAATCGTCCAAATAAGGATAGATCTGTATTCCTTTTAACCTGAGGAAAGCTATCACTGGAGCCAGAACTTTCGTGAACACTCTGGGCGCAGTAGATAAGCCAAAGGGCAATGCAGAGAACTGATAATGAAAAGTCCCAGCTCGAAAATGCAGATACTTCCTGCAACTCAGTCTGATAGGAACATGAAGATAAGCCTCCTTGAGATCCAAAGTTACCATCCAATGATCTTTGCCCAGCAGAGGTAAAAGCTGCTGTAACGTCAACATTTTGAACTTGGGAATGTCCAGATAAGTGTTGAGGATAGATAAGTCCAAAATTGGTCTCCACGTGTTCCCTTTCTTTGGTACTAGGAACAGGCGAGAATAAAATCCTAGGCCCACTTCTGGCATAGGGACCGGCTGTATGGCCCCTATTTGGAGTAACAGAGAAATTTGCTTGTGAGCCTCTATTCTTTGTGGAGGAGGAACGTCTGGCATGCCTTTGAAAGGAGGCAAGGTATGGAAATAAAACCTGTAACCGTGGTGTATGATATCCAATACCCATCTGTCTTGGGTAATTAAACTCCAATTTTCTTTGAAAAGTGCCAACCTTCCTCCCAAAGGTGCTGCCAGACGAGAAGGCTCTGGCAGCTGAAAAGGTAGGTCATTGGGTCTGTTTACGAAAGGACTGACCCCTGCCCTCACCCGAAGACTGTGCAGGAGAACTCCCTGTTCTAGGCCTGAAAGAGCCCTGAGCTCTGTCCCTACCACGTCTAGATCTACCCCTAGACTGGGAATCATAAGAAGGATACGTCCACCCTTTAGTAGGCCAATTTCTACTAAACTTTGGAGGCTGAACCTGCAAAAAATCTTTAACAGTCTGCATAGACTTAGCCTTGTCTTCCATTTTCTTTAAAACTGCCTCAACAGGAGAACCAAACAACACATCAGATTGTAAAGGAGCATCTAAAATCCTTGTTTTAACATGGTCAGATAAATTCTGATCCCTCAGCCAGGCGTGCCTGCGAAGAACTGACCCAGTGGCAGCCACCCTAGGCGAGGCCTGTACAGCATCAAAACCACATTGCAAAGAATGCTTACCCACCTGTTCAGAAACATGTACTAAATCTTGTAACTCTTTACAATCAATACCTTCCGCCAGAGCATCAACCTTAGACTTCAATTGTGAAAGGAGATAGTTTTGGTATTTCAACATGTGAAACTGGCAATTCAAAGCCCTCATAGCTAGAGTGGAAGAAGTATAAACTTTCTTTCCCCATCTATCCAAGGCCCTGGCCTCTTTATCTGTAGGAACCGGATTCTTGACAACAGAAGCCTTAACACCTTTAGGCCCCTGACTAACAGTTTCTGGGTCCGCCCTAGGACTCTTAAAAAGATACTTATGAGCCTCAGGCACCCTGTAATACCTATCCAGTTTAACAGGAGCAGGAGGCAAAGAATCAGGATTAAGAGAAGCCTCTGTAAAAACATCTTCCACCACATCCAAAACAGGAGGTATAGCCCAACGCCTATGCTGGGGTAAAAACAAAAATTCCCTAAGCCTTTTCCTGGAATCAGAGAAGTCCTGACCTTCCCACTTAAAATGCTCCCTCATGGAATGAAGAGTTTCTGAAAAAGAAAAATCCTCAGGAGGAGAAGCAGAAGGAGTAGAATCATCCCCATCAGAATCAGAATAAGGGGAATACTCCTGCAAGTCTTCAGCCGAAGACTCCGAAACATCCGAAGCCTGCTCAAAACTCCCTAGCTCAGGCTCCACCCTAGGTCTCTTATCAGGAGGGGGCAAAGAACCCCTAATCAAAGTAATCAAATCTTCTGCCATTTTAAGCATATGCTTCTTGGGCACAGTTCCTGAAGAACTAGGGGTGACACCAACTGAAGCTAAACCTGGCCTGCCTCTGGGAGAAGCCTTGGAAACAGAAGGAGAGGGCCTAACCACCCTAGGCAGGGAGGGGAGTATAGTAACCTGAGAAGCCCCATCAGCCTGACCTGCCTCCTGAGAGGCCACATCCTGCAATAACAAAGTCTCTCCCTGGGATCCCAAAGAAACCTCGGTGGAACCACCGGCTCCACCGACACCTCTAAAGAACCGGCGTCCGTGCACGGACGGTTCTTCTAGCCTAGGCTTAACTGCTTTGTCCTTGCGCTTCTTCGGAGAAGCGGGCGTCGGAGCATCCGACGGCATTTTATAATTGCACCGCTTCCCGAAGACTAACCTGGCACAATCTAACCTTCTCTTTATAGTGAGCTTATTGAATCTAGCACAAGAGCGACACCCAACAACGTCGTGCTCAGGCCCTAAACAAGGAATACACAAAGTATGATAGTCTCTATGCAGTATCTGTTTTCCACAAGAAATACAATTATTCACTTTTTCTGACATCCGGTAAACCACTGAGGCAAGAAAAAACTAAAATATTCCCCAACGGGGTACTTAGCCTACTTTGACTCGGTCTGAAACTCCGAAATCGAAAAATTTCAGAACGCCAACTGGCACTTGCAATGCTGCTTCTGCATCGGACCATGCGGCAAAAAAGACTGAGGATATGACGTCGGTCATGCGCATTTGTACCCTGACGTTCTGATGTCAGTCAAATGCGCCTTGACCGACGTCAGCCTTATACTTTGATATTCGGCCGACCAAGGACAGCGGACTACCCAAGTGTAAGGACTGCAGCAATGTGAGATGAAGAACATCATCTCCTGTTACAGCAGGGAATGAGGGTAATTACTGTTTCAGGCTGTGGCAATGTTGAGTCCAAACACTTTTTAGATACCATTGAAGTTTCCTCATATGCAGTCTTGCATATGGAATTAGCAGAATGCAGGATGGCATGAAACCCAAGGCCTGCAGACTTTTTCTTGCAGATAACTGGGTCTTTGTTGCCAACATTTTGAAATAAGTAGTCAATTATCTGTGTTTGTCTGGCGTGAGATAAGCCGTCTGGGCAGTTGTATTTAAGCTTGCACCCAGGAATATTATCTCTTGAGAGGGTACGAGTTTTGATTTCTTCTCGTTTACTGTGTACCCTAGACTTGTCAGTAATCATTTTACAAATGCCAGATGCTGTAGTCGAATGTCCTTATTCTCTGCTTGGATAAGGCAGTCGTCCAAGTAAGGATATATTTGTATTCCTCTTCGTCTGCAAAATGCAATTACTGGTGCCAGGCACTTTGTGAAGACCCTGGGCGCAGTAGATAAGCCAAAGGGCAGTACAGAGAATTGGTAGTGCATTAAGCCAGCTTTGAATCTGAGGTATCTTCTGCATGTTTGTCTGATTGGGACATGCAGGTATGCCTCTTTTAGATCTAAAGTCACAAGCCAAGCCTTCTTGCCCAACATGGGCAGAAGCTGCTGTAGAGTCAACATTTTGAATTTTGGAATATCCAGATGTGTGTTTAGAATAGATAGGTCCAGTATTGGTCTCCAGGCTTTGTCTTTTCTAGGAACCAAGAACAGTCTTGAATAGAATCCATGACCCTGCTCTTGTTCTGGTACTTGTTGAATGGCCCTCATGTCCATGAGGGATGAAACTTGTTTTTGTGCCTCTGCCCATTGATTGTGAGGCAGGTCTGGCATACCGTTTTGCCTTGGCAGGGTGTGAGAGTGGAACCTGCAGCCTTGTGAAACTATATTTAGAACCCATTTGTCCTGGGTGATCATGAGCCAATTTTGTGAAAAAAGTGCTAGCTTTCCCCCCAAAGGGGCTGTCAAAAGATTAAGTGCTTGGTGCTGGAAGTGGAAAGTCATTGAGACTGTTTCCTGTATGGCTGTGATTTTTCCTCTCCACTCTTGGAGGTAGAAGCACCCCATTGTTTAGGCCTGTATGAGCCTTGCGGCTCTGATCTGCCTCTGGGGCATCTGTATCTGCCCCTTTGTGGTTTGACACTGGAGAGGACGAATTTTTTGTAGGCCAGTTCCTGCTAAATCTGGGAGGCTGTACCTGCAAGAAATCCTTGACTGTTTGCATAGACTTAGCCTTCTCCTTCATTTTCTTCAACACCTCTTCTGCTTCAGCACCAAACGAAGTATCATGCTGTAAAGGAGCGTCTAATAGTTCTGCTTTAACATGATCCAGCAAATTTCGTTCTTTTAACCAAGCATGCCTCCTAATGACAGAACCTGTAACTGCGGCCCTGCAGGAGGCCTCAAGAGAATCTACACCACATTGCAAAGTATGCTTTCCCCCACTTGTTCAGCTGCATGCAATAAATCCTGCATTTCTTTTTTTGCACATTCTGTATTTGCTGGCATTTTCTGTTTAAGCAAAGATACAAGATATTGCTGATACTTAAGCATATGAAATTGGAAATTTAAAGCTCTTACAGCCAAGGTAGCAGAGGTATAAATCTTTTTGCTCCATCTGTCTAGGGCCCTAGAATCCCTATCAGAGGGGATAGGGTTTTTTGCAGTAGAAGCCTTGACCCCTTTGGGACCCTGAGAGATGGTTTCTGGGTCAGCTGCAGGGTTCTTGTAGAGAAATGTATGTGAATCAGGAACCCTGTAGTATCTGTCTGGCTTAACAGGGGCTGGTGGTAAAGAGTCTGGAGAAAAACTGGACTCTATAAATACATCATCTACAATGTCTAAAACAGGCGGGATAGCAAGGGGCCTGTGCTGGGGCAATAAAAGGAAATTACTGAGCCTTTTCTTGGATTCTGAGTAATCTTGGCTCTCCCAGTGGAAATGCTCCCTCATAGTATGCAGTGTTTCCCCAAAAGAATAATCCTCAGGAGGAGAGGCTGAAGGGATAGATTCTTCAGCATCAGAATCCTCATGGGGGGGAATGGAGTAATCCTGTTCAGAGGAAGAATCGGAGGAAATGGAAACTTGGTCTGAAGATTCATATTCTAACTCTTGCCTAGCCTCTTTTCAGGAGGGGGATGGGAACCGGAACCCCTGATCAAAGTAACAAGGTCTTCGGCCATTTTAAGCATCTGTTTTTTAGGCATGGAGGCCTGTCCAGGTGAATGCTGTACTTGTTTCTTTGTCTTTAGAGCTGCTCTAGTCTTTTGTCTTTGTAGCTGAAGTAGGTTTCACATATAACTGTGTAGGCCTGAAAACACCCTCAGAAGCCGATGCCTGCTCAGCAGCTCCGGACCCATCTGAGGGAATAGTTTCAGAGTGTCCAATACCTTGATTTTCCAGAGGCCCAGTCGGCTCCACGTGGGAGTCGGAAGCGGCCTTTGGCTCTGAGGTAGCAGGTGTCAGGGGCTGCGAAAGCGCCTCACTGAGAACCGGCGACAGGCCTAGAAGCAGCCTCATCTGTTTTGGATCTCGGATGTCTGTCCTTTTCTTTTCGTTTTTTGTAAACACCGGTAGTCGGCTGATCCGACGGCATTACATAATTAAATCTTCTGCCAAAGTAATGAAATGCAAAATCGTACCGACGCTTAATAGTGCATTGGTTAAATCTATCACAAAACCGACAACTAGCAATGTTATGGTCAGGGCCTAGGCAAGGAATACAGTAAGAATGAAAATCCTTATGAGGTATTTGCTTCCCACAAGAAATACACTTATTAACTTTTTCTGACATCGGTCCCCAACGGGGTACTTAGCTTTAATGAAGACTTCGGATCTGAAATTCGAATTTGAAAACTTCAGGAGTCGGCCGACCGGCACTTGCGAACTGCTTTTGCTTCGGGCACCGTGCGGCAAGAAAGACTGAAGAAAATGGTGTCGGCTGCATCTTATATACCCCTAGAGCACTGACGTCAGGGAAGAGGTGACAGCAACTGAAGCCGGACCTAGACTTTGGAACTCAGGCCGACTGCGGGTAGCCTGCCAGCAGGATAACCCAATTGTAATGACTGCAACAGTGAAACACGATAAACATCTGCTCTCATCTCCAAAAAGTATAGTTGTGTACACTTACCATAAATGTAGATGTTAGAGTGTAAGCTGTTTTCCAAAAAAAAAAATTAAGTCTGAAGTAGCAGCTGGCTCGAAAGGAGGTAGAGTGAGTTTCTCCAATACAAAGTTAAGGTCCCAGGCTGGGGTTGGAGCTCTCCTGGGTGGTCTCAAATTATTGGCCCCTCTGAGGAACTGCCTGAGCAGTGCATGAGAGAAGAGGGGAGGTTCTGTGTTATAATGAGCTGAAATGGCTGAGGCATGGATTTTAATGGAGGAAAAAGACAGGCCCTTGTGAAGTAACTCAGTTAAGTATTGTAAAATCTGAGGTATATTGGGCGCTGCTGTGCTCATCCCTTGAGACTGGTTCCAGGCACAGAATCCAGAATCTTTTCCACTTTTCAGCATAAGATTTTCTAGTACTAAGCCTCCTTGCCTCTAAGATGACATCCATCACAGGTTTGCTGAAGGATGGTAAGGGAGAGTTTAAGTAATTAGCCAGGCTGCAAGGTTCAGTGTTAGAAGCTGAGGGTGCAGAATCTGGTTCTCCTGCTGAGACAGGAGGGAAGGAGTCTGAGGCAGGTGCCATGGAGGTAACCGTGACACACTGCGCAGGAGGGGGTAACAGCGTTGGTGCGGCCAGTCTGGAGCAATCAAAATCATCCTTGGCTTGTCCTGTTTGACTTTTAGTAATACTTTGGAGAGCAGAGGCAGCGAGGGGAAGGTATAGACTGATAGGTTCTTCCAGCTGAAGGACAGAGCACCCACTTTCCATGCTTGTTTGTGGGGAGTCCTTGTGCAAAATTTGTCCAATTGGTAGTTCTGGGGGGAGGCAAACAGGTTTATATCTGGGCTCCCCCATTCGCTTGTCAACATGTTGAAAATCCTTGGTTCCAGTTTCCACTCGTGTGGGTCCATGAGGTTTCTGCTTAGTCCGTCTGCCAGTGTATTTAATTTTCCTGGCAGGAATTGAGCTTGTAGGTGCACTTGGTAGCTCAAGGCTGTGTTCCACAATGCCTTGGCTAGTCTGCAGAGGGGGTAAGAATGTGTACCCCCCCCCTGCTTGTTTATGTACCACATAACTGTGGTGTTGTCCGTCTTTACCATTAGTTGTCCTGGAAGAAATTAGTCCTTGAAGGCTGTCAGAGCATTCTGTACAGCTAACTTTTCTTTTTGATTGATATGCAGGTGCATTTGACTTGGGATCGATTTGCCCTGAATGCACTTCCCTGCCAGGTGAGCCCCCCAATGCATAGTCTGATGTACCTGTTAGGGTTTGGGTGGCAGGGGGTGGTGTGAAAGGTAGTCCCTTGTTTTGGTGGTAGGCCTCTGCCCACCAAAGGAACTCTAGGCGTAGGCAAGGTATGATAGGAATCGTTTCTAGGCTGTGAGAATGTTGACTCCATAGGCTGTTTAGATACCACTGTAGTTTCCTCATATGCAGTCTTGCATATGGAATTAGAAGAATGCAAGAGGCCATGTACCCCACGACTTGCAGCATTTGTCTTGCAGATAGCAGTGTTTTTGTGGCCACTTGTTTGAAGCAGGTTGTCAAATGAATTTGCTTTTCTGGCATGAGGTAAGACAACTAGGAAGTTGTATTCAAGCTTGCTCCCAGGAATGTAATTTGTTGACAGGGTACCAGTTGTGATTTCTTTTCATTTTAAGGTGTACCCCAGACAAGTTAGAACCCTTTTTACAAAGGCCAGATGATTCAAAAGTATGTCCTGGCTTTCTGCCTGAATTAGACAATCGTCCAGGTATGGGTATATTTGAATACTTCTTTGCCTGTAAAATGCAATAACTGGAGATAGGCACTTTGTGAATACCCTGGGTGCAGTAGATAAGCCAAAGGGCAGTGCAGAGAACTGATAGTGTGTGTAGCCTGCTTTGAAGCGTAGGTATCTTATGCAAGATTCCCTGATTGGGATGTGCAGGTATGCTTCTTTTAAATCTAGTGTTGCCAACCAGGCATCTTTGCCTAGCATAGGAAGTAATTGGTGAAGAGCCAGCATCTTGAATTTTGAAATCTCCAGAAGAGTCAGAAAAAAACAGAATCTTGATCAGAATATTCATAATCAAGCTCAGCCCTAGGCCTCTTAAGGGGGGGGGGGGGGTTGGCTACCCCTGATTACAGTTATTAGATCTTCAGCCATTTTTATCATTTGTTTTTAGACAGAGAGGCCTGAGCATGTGGCCTGGGCGTTGGTTTTTTAGACATGGATCGAGATTTAGGCGTTAGTAATGAAGGAGGCATTGATTTAATATGCAAGTCCGTAGGCCTGAATACATCCTCAGTAGCCGGTGCCTGCACAGCGGCTCCGGACCCATCCAAGGTGGAGACATCCACGGGTCATACTAGACTCCGAATGGGTCTCAGTAGAGGCCTGCGAATAAGAAGTAGCGTGTATCAGGGGCTGCGAAAGCGCCTCACTGAGTACCGGCGAACTGGTGACTGGCTTAGAAGTGTCTTCAGCAGTTTTGGACCTCGGCGGCCTGTTTCTGTCTTTATCTTTGCGTTTTTTCAGAATCCCGGTAGTCGAATGGCTAACTGACATTTCTGGATAATTAAAGAACCGAAATATTTAGAGGCAAAAATATACTGACAACGGATAGTGCGCTAATTAAATAAAGCACAAAACCAAATGCAAGGTACGTCGTGGTCAGGGCTTAGGCAAGGAATACAGTACGAATGAAAATCTTTATGAGGTATTTGCTTTCCACAAGTAATGCAATTATTAACTTTTACTGACATCGGTAAGGAGCAAGAAAAAGTTTCCTCAACGGGGTACTTAGCTTTTAGTTGAAGACTTCAGTTCTGAAACTCGAAAACGAAAATTTCAGGAGTCGGCTGACTGGCACTTGCGAACTGCTTCTGCTTCGGGCACGGCACAGCAAGAAAGACTGATGTAATGGCATCGGCTGCATGTTTTATACCCCTGACATCATGGAAGAAGGGCAGCAACCGACACAGGACCCAAGACTTTGTTAATCAGGCCGACTGAGGGCAACCTGCAAGCAGATTACCCAAATGTAATGACTGCAACAGTGAAACACGAAGAACATCACTGATGTGCAATTTGGCATCTTGGAAGTCCCGGTCTCTTAGATCTTTCTGTTTTGATGATGCCCTCCCCATTCATGACTATTACAGCAGAGGGTACGGACTACAGTGAAAGATGCTCCTAAACTGAGATTCCCCGGGTTTGACCACCAAAGCGAGCGTTTCAGACAAACCTTTCTTGCCCTAGACCAGAAAAAAAAAAAAAAAAAAAAAAACTAAAGTGAGGCAAAAAAAGGAAAGTCAAGGAAATAAAACTATATACATGGCACCTGGAAGAGAGGAAATGAATGTGATATGCCCACCTCAGCTAGAAGTACGTGAGTAAGTAATTAAAAGTGAAAGGAGCATGGGTGCCAATACTGCAACAGAAATCAATCGGATGTTTAGTGTTATGTAAAGTTCTTATACAACTGTATTATGTCCTTTATTGATCATTGCAGTAGTACAAATGGAAGAATCTCGAAGCTTTCTAAAGATGGAGAATATAGTAGCTTACAGACAGATCTAGCAAAACCAGCTCAAGGCCTGGAGAAAACACTAATTTTTGTAATGCTTAGTAAAGATGTGAATGCATGTCCAAGTGGCTGTTTCTAAAATACAGCTATGGTCAAGACCTATGAATAAGGCTCCAGAAGAAGAAACAGTTCTGGTAGAATGGGCTTTTATGTGACCTGGAATATCTTTCCCATGAAAAGAGCAGCATAAGGAAATGGCCAAGGAGACACTTCTAGATACTGTTCATTTGGAGACAGGGTAACAACTTATTTTTTCCTGAAAGGAAAAAAAAAGTTGATCAGACTTCCTGATGGGGATAGTCTTGTCAAGGTAAAATTTGAGCTGCCTATTAACATCTAGAGAGTACAAGATTCTCTCTCATTTTATTCTGAGGAGTGGGGGGGGAGGGAAGGGTGGGTAGGCTGATGGACTGATTTAAAGACTCTTGACCTTCCTTACTTGTTGACTGATTTACCAGGTAACTGTAGTATTGTCTGTAAGCACTCAGAGGATTTGGAATTCAATGGTGATGGTAAGGAACCAACAGTTAAGATTCAAGGCTTTTATTTCTTCTACATGTATGTGATCTTTCCTGTCTTGCTTTGACCAACCACCCTCCCTGGATTTTTATGCTCGTAGAATGTGCCCCATCCATGTACCCACATGCTATATCTGAGGCATCTGCGAATGGTTCGTGGCAAAGAGATGGAACCACAAAGGGCACTCCTGGATTGGGTAGTATCTGGTTGATCCACTGAATAAATTCCTTCTTGGCAAACAGCAAGACGTGATTGGGATGTTCAGCTGGAGGCAGTGCTGTGCCCAAATAGAAATGAGGTAACACTGAATCTTCCTCATATGGAGTCTGGCAACAGGTATCGTTTGCATATTGGAAGTCATGTATCCCAGGGCTGTTAAAAGTCTTTTTTAACGAGATCAAGTCTGAGGAAGGAGAGACTAAAGGTATGGTATGACATTGTGTCTTGAGGGAGAAATACCATCACTGAAACAGTATTGCTTGCAGCTTAGAAATATCAGATTCTGAGATGTAAGAAGGACAGACATTTTGAAGTTTATAGAGAAATTAAGGCAATGAAAAAAGTCTATTGTGAAGCTGAAGAGCTGAAGTATGAAAGTTGTTAGTCTCTTGAAGAAGCCTGGAGAAAAAGGTCATTTCTCCCTCAAGACAACTGATTAATTGATACCATGGCTATCTAATGAAAAAAGTTACGTCTTACCACAACGTTCCATCTGTGTTGTTGATCTTCTTCCACTCATCACTGATGGGTTCGGTTCCGAGCCGCTCGGAACCATGTCGGCCTAATACCAAGCTTGCGTAGACCAAAAACTCTTGAGCTAAGCTGCTTCCTACAACGCCC
This sequence comes from Protopterus annectens, assembly GCF_019279795.1. Lineage (NCBI taxonomy): Eukaryota > Metazoa > Chordata > Ceratodontiformes > Protopteridae > Protopterus > Protopterus annectens. The sequence continues at coordinate 516,217,685 of NC_056737.1, read as the reverse complement.
TTCGCCCTGTTACCTCAGATCGAGTTTGCATAAGTCATACAGAAGTAAATCAGAGGCCATTTCTGCGCAAAAACTCTGAAAACCCCACAAGGACCCATAAGATCCACCAGGAGCCTTTGGTGGGGGACGGAGGCTGGGATGTGATGAATGGAAGAAGATCAACACCACAGATGGAACATTATGGTAAGACATAACTTCTTTATCTGATGATGTTAATTTTCTTCCCATTCATCACTGATGGGACAGAATCCCAAGCTACCTGAGAAACCTGGGTGGCCCTTATGGAAGAACATTCCTGAGTAGCATTGAGCCGAAGGCTGCTCTTCCCCTGGAGACCATATCCAACTTGTAATGTTTGATGAAAGTGTGTGGTTTAGCCCAAATGGCTGATGCGCAAATATCGTCCATAGATGCTCTGGAGTGAAAAGCTACAGAGGTTGCTATAGCTCTAGTTGAAAGTGCTTTGATATTGTGAGGTTTAGACTCATTTGTACATGAATATGAAAAAGAAATACAATCTCTGAGCCACTTTGATAAAGTGACTTTTGACACAGCATATCCCATTTTTGGACCAGAGAAGGAAATGAAAAGTTGGTTTGTCTTGCGGATAGATTTAATCCTAAGTAAAAACATAGTTGTCTATGTACGTCCAATGAGTGTAGACAGTATTCTTCTTTACTGAAATAGTTTGGGAAAAACACTGGGAGCTCGATGGACTGGTTCACAGAAAAATCAGAAACCACTTTGGGGAGAAAAGATGGATTAGTATGTAGGAGTTTGGTCTTTTTGGGATTTAGGATCAATAGGTTGAGAGAGAGCCATTGTTCAGTGGATAGTAGGGCCTGTTGGGTCAGGGAGTGTAGTTCAAGAATGTTATTTGAGATGGATATAAGTGTGGAGTCGTCGGCATACTGAATAAGGGAGGATTCTTTGCATGAGGTGTAAAGATCATTGGTGAAGATGTTAAACAAAAGGGGTTCCAAGATGGAGCCTTGGGGAACACCAGTGGAGATGGGAAGGAAAGGTGAGGAGGATGAGAGCCATTTGACAGATTGTTCGCTGCCAGATAGGCAACTATTAAACCAAGCAAGTGTGGAGGGGAATAGGTGGAGATTTGCGAGTTTGGATAGTAGAGGATGACAGACAGTACTGAAGGCTTTGGAGAGATTTAGAAAGAGACAGGAAATGAGTTTATTGTTGTCTAGGGCCTCTGCAATGGTACGAGTGAAGGAGAGGAGGGCAGTGGTGGTGCTGTGGTGAGGACAAAATCCATGTTGGGTAGGGGTAAGTAAGTGGTGTATGAGGAGGTGATTGAGAAGCTGAGTGTGAATACATTTTTCTAATATCTTGGAGAGGGGGGACAGAATGGCAATGGGTCAGTAGTTTGAGGGGTCAGTGGAGTTTCCACCTTTATGAAGAGGGATAGTGAAGAAAGATTTCCAAAGGGTGGGGACAGTTGATTCCAGAATAGATCGATTAATTAGTATAGATACAGGATAGGCAATTGAGTCAGCAGCAAGTTTGAGGAATGTAGGAGATAGATTGTCAGTGGAAGGAGAGCAAGTTTTAGCTTGAGTAGTAGAGATTTGATGTAAGTAATGGGAACTAGCTCAAAAGAAAAAGTTGCGTTAGTGGGACTTGGAGAGGTGGGTGTCGAAGTAGAGAGTTTGGCTTAGAGGTTACCAGATTTTGGATGGAAGAGATAAAGTGTTTATTCAGAAGGGTAGCCGTTTCTTGAGAGGAAGAGTTAGGGTATGGGGAGGGATTAGAGGCTTTCCAGGATAGAGGATGATGTTGAGAGTTGACCAAAAGTTTCGAGGATTGGATTTCTTGTTAAGCTGAGTAGAGCTATAGTATAACTTTTTGTCATTAGTTGTATGTTTTTTTGCAAGGCTCCTCAGTTGTCTGTATTTTTGAAGAAAAGGTGGTTGTAGTTTTAGTCCAGGTTTTCCAAGCATGATCTCTGTTTCATAAGGGACCTAGTCTCTTTGGAGAGCCAGGGAGCATGGTTTGATTTTACTCTGATCTTCCTAGAGGGAGCTAAGGAGTTTAGAGTATTCATGAAGATGCTACTGAAAGTGCTTACAGCATCGTTTAGGGGGAGGTGTTTTAGGATGGACCAGTCTATGTTGTGGAGAATAGAGTTAAATTGGGATGAATTGAAAGTCGATAGCTTTCGACAGTCTTTGATAAGGTGCGGCTTAGGAATATGGGAGTAGTGTCTAAGATGGTGGTAGGGAGAAGATCACTGAGGAAGTCAGGTAAGGTGGTGAGATTGCGGTATTGGTGGGGAGTCAGGTAAGGTGGTGAGATTGCGGTATTGGTGGGGAGAATTGGTAAGGATCCAGTCTATGATGGAGCTGGAAGTGGAATTTTTATGGAAGCGAGTGGGAGATGTTATAAGTTGGTGGAAGCCATGTAGGTGGATACTGAGTTGGGGGGAGTCAGTTGTGAGTTTGGACCAATCAATGTTGACATCACCAAGGATAAGTGTCTCATATGGTATGTTGTGGGAGAACCAGGATAGGATGTTTTCAAGAATGGGCAGATTGTTACGAGGAGGAAGGTAGATAGAGGCAATTGCAAGTTTTTTGTGGGGATTCAGATGGCAGTTAAGGATGATGATTTCAGTTGGGAGGAAGTCAGGAATTGGGGAAGGGTATGGTGAGAGGTTAAGAATGTTTGAGTAGAGGACAGGTCTATCAGATCAGAAGATATTATAACCTGGTGGGAGTATTTCACTATTTGAGATTTGTGGCTTGAGCCAGGTTTCAGATAGGAAGAGGATGTGAGGGGTATCGAGAGCTATCCATGAGTGCAGTTCAGTGACTTTATTTGCTAGACACTGAATATTCAATGAGTAAATAGTTAAGTATTTGAATGGAGATGATTGTTGTGACTGAGGTTGGCGACTGCTAGAGGAGTAAGATGGGAGCAGTGTAGAGGTAGTTTTGGAGATGATTGTTGTGACTGAGGTTGGTGACTGCTAGAGGAGTAAGATGGGGGCAGTGTAGAGGTAGTTTTGGGGAGAGAAGAGGGGCCAGGGTTGGGATGGATATCTCCAGAACAAAGTAGGTTTTTAGTGAGGAGAGAGTGTATAGTAGATGCTAGGTGGAGTCTGTATAGTTTTGACTTAGCTTTGTGGGAAGGTTTAAAAACCTGTATTATGGATAGTTTATATAGACTTGAGGTAAAGGCAGTAAAGAGATTAGGGGAGATAGTAAAAGATGAAGTAGTTGGATATATGTTGTACGAGTCAGACGTTGGTGAACATAGGAGTGGGTCAGAGAGATTGGAGTGGTAAGAGGTGGAGATAGAGAGAATAAGGAGTAGTGTAGAAGATATTAGAAAATAATACATGTTGGAATACAATATGCACCCATCGATCGTTTGAAATAGAGCGCCAGGCAGTTTGGTGCAAAGAAAAACGAGCCTCGACTGCTTCCAGAGGAAAGACCGCCCAGAAAAGGAATCCCTGGAGTCTTGGTTTTGGGGACCCCCCCTCTGCCCCTAAAGGGGCATCTACCAACACTGGAACCCCCTCTGCCTCTGGGGGAATCCTCGCCATGTGCATTACGGAAAGGACCTTGAGATTTCTTGTGCCAGATTTTTCCACTCCTCTGGTTCCTGGAAAAAGAACGTTGAGGCTTGGAAAACGTAGGCCAATGACAGAGTCTTTCCGTCCTGCTCGCACCTGGCCAGTGTGTCCTTCACTTTAAAACAAATAAGGAAGATGGTCAAACAGGAACGTTCAAAAAGGAGGACTTGAAAGAGTCCGCGAGGCCACAGATGTGCATCCAGTCATGACGCCTTAGATTATGTCTGCACCCGCAGCTCTAACCGCCCCTTCGGTTGCGTGGGAGCAGCCTCATGGACAAATTGGAAATAGATTTAAGGATGGCAAGTTGAGAGGCAATCTTGTCCCATACCCAGTCAGAAACATGATCTGCGAGGGCACCAGAAAGTTCGGTAATCAAATCTCTATGGAGCCTCGTGAAATGTGCCAAGTAGTTCAGGCACCGGACAGCAAAGGTCGCTGAAGCAAAAACTCGCTTCTCCAACCTGTCCACAGCCCGGGACTCTCTTGGGCGGGTGAACAGTAGGACTTTCTTCCACTAAATCCTTTTTAGTGGCCACTGCCACCACAATAGCGTCAACTGGCAAACCTCTGGACCAGTGTGGATGCTGTCCCGGGGGGGGGGGTCTTATCGGGTCTCCAGGGAATGGTCTCAATAGACTCAGGGTTCTGCCAAGCACGCTGAATGATGAGCTGGAATTACTCGTCGGCAGGTGGGGTCACCCAAGAGGTAGAAGGCCCTGAGCGAAATGCCTGCAGGAAGACAGACTCCTCCGAGGAAGGGTTAGAGGGCTTCCAGCCACCCCTCTGTTTTAATATTTCCAGGATGTCTCCAAAGGAGACATTATCCAGGTGTGACCGTGGGGACCCCTCCCCATCATTGTAGTCCGTGCCCTCTGTCAAAGACTCTCTAGGACAGTCAATATGCTTCCTCTTGCCAGCCTTCTTCTGAAAAGGTTCGTCAGTGGGAATATCTGAGGAAGACTCTGAAGGATTGGTACCCCCAAACTGGGGGTTCCTGAGGCTTCTCCTCTTGGTGTCCCAGGGAGGTGACTCGTGGTAGCTGTAGCTCAGAGGTAGCAGGGTGAAGTTCCGACGTCGGAGGAGCTCTTCCCGAAGCAAGCACCCTCTCCATCAATCGAAAAGCAGGCCCTCTGAAGAGGACTGGGAGCCCAGAACCGAGAAGGACAACCTCAGAACCGGGATCACATCCGACTCCGTCAAACCCGCTCTCTGGGATGGAGCCTCAAGCAGGATCGGGGCAGATGCTATCCCCAGATCAGAGGACGGAACCAATAAAACACTCTGAACCGTGCCCTGGACCGAGGACTCCGTCCCCCAACCATAAGACTGAGGAAGGGATGGTTCCGATAGAACCAAAAACCAAAGGGGTGGCCTCAAAGCCTCAGTGACCGTCACTGTCTGCACCAAGGAGCTGGGTTCCACAAAGGACTTGGAGCAATGGGCTTCGGAGCCTACGGATCAGGAGGAGGAGTATACGGAGTCCTGGGAGAGATAGACCCAAACCCCAGAGGGGGTGAGCATCTTATATACCCCTGGCGCACTGATGTCAGGGAAGAGGCGACCGCAACAGACGCTGGACCTAAACTTTGGAATTCAGGCCGACTGCGGGTAGCCTGCCAGCAGGATAACCCAATTGTGATGAATGCAACAGTGAAACACGATGAACATCATTTGGTATCCTTCTGGCCATCAACAGCTGATCCAACAGGCACACATCATCAAATTCGGATAGACTCCTGGTGGACTTCATGGACACTCCTGAAGGGGAGTCGGGTCGGTCCAGAAATGGGCTGTACATCTGACCTAGGAACGGATCCAATGAAGGGGAGTATCGGGTCCGTGGAGTCTGAGCTAATGGCACCGTAGTCTTTAATTTGGACACAGGTAGTAAAGGAATCAGTGGAGTAGAAAAGGGACTCTGTGCAGAAGAAGCACTCTGAGTCAGTGTTATCGGTTCCAGAGGAATTGCATGAGTCAAACACTTTTGGTGCGGTCAAAGGCAAAGTTGGTGCCGTAGTTGAAATGGAAGGCAAGGTCGGTGCAGAGGGTGGCGCTGACATCGAAAATCCAGTAATGTCCATGACTTCGGTCAATGTAGCTATTGGAGCAGAGCTGGGAAGAGTAGTAGTGGTCGGAGCCAAAGTAGCAATTCTATGATCCGAGAAGATTTGTGGGCCTTATGTTTGTGGGTCTTACTCTCATCACCAGCCGGTGAAGAGGAATCAGACTGGGGATGTTTCTGGTCCTTTACTGGAGGGGTTGAGATCTCAGACACAGCAAGGGTCTCTGAGAAAGGAGAAAACGAGAAGACCTTTCAGAATCAATTTAATTTTTCCTTTCATTCAGCATCCACAGACTGAAACTGACAAATTTGGTAAGGGGTTTAACAGAGAGGTGAAAACCCCCCAGACAATAAAACACAGTCGTCGTGAGAGTCACTGTTTGGTAGTTTACCATTGCAAGAGGTGCAATGTTTAAACCCTCAAGTCCCTTTTTTGTCAGACATTTCCATACACACACACAAAAGTTAACAAAACTACTAAACGCCTACAAAAGGTAAGAAAAGGAAGAAGAAAGGGAAAGAAGATACCAACGGTGGTATCAAGCGATACCACAAGGGTAAGGAGAGGGTGTACCAACAATGGTAAAAAAATTACCCAATGGGTAGAGCTAGTTAGGAGGATATAACAACAGTAAAAGAGTGAAGTATAAGAGAAAAATATCCAAAAATACACAAGTATCAAGAAATAAATAACACTTCGCTTGAGAGCTTGGTGAAACGCTGCTATATGGCTAAGCGGCAAACAAGATCTGGGGTAACAGGGAGAAGGGCTTTGTGGGTAGCAGCTTAGCTCGAGAGTTTTTGGTGTACGCGAGCTTGGTATTAGGCCGACACGGTTCTGAGGGGCTCAGAACCAAACCCATCAGTGATGAATGGGAAGAAGATTAACATCAGATCTAAACTTCGAATCAAAGAGATAGAGCTTGGTTACTATATCACACGACTAAGGACAAAGGCCGTCTTACCTAATATAAGCAATTAAAAAGCCAAGCTAATAAAAAAAAAAAAAAAAAGTGATCTTTGACAAAAAAAAAAAAAATTCCTTTCTAACCTGCCAACAAAAGTATCAGTATAACCCCCAAAAGTTCTGGAAAACATCAACCCTGGTAAAATCCCAACCCCTGCACCCACCTCATCTAATACCTCTGAACCCTTAGCCTCACAGTTCAATTCTCACTTCATCACCTCCATAACTACCCTCCTAGATGACAATGATAACCTACCACTTATGGTCCCCCCACCTACAACTGAACTTACTAACTCTTTCTCCTTTAGTCCCATCCAAATAGCATACATAAAAAAACCCTAGCCAAACTGAAACCCTGTAGTCTTGCTGCTGACAAACTACTCAACGAATTTCTAAAATTAGCTGCTCCATCCATTGATTATCCCATTTCAATCTTAATTGATCGATCTCTGAACACTATGTACCTGCCCCCTCTGGAAAACCTCCTACATCATGGGTGGCACAGAGGTGCAACGGTTAACGTTGTCGCCTCACAGCAAGAGGTTCTCCGGTTCGATTCTCAGCTGGGGTGCCTTCTGTGCAGTTTGCATGTTCTCCCTGTGTTCGCGTGGGTTTCCTCCAGGTACTCCGGTTTCCTCCCACATTCCAAAGACATGCATCTGGAGCATTTCTCCCCGGGCCTCCGCTGAAAACAGGCTCTGTGGAACCTAGTCGGACTTTCCCGGTCAACAAATGATAAATAAAAAAATAAATAAATAAAAAATCATACCCCTCCACAAGGGTGGCCCCTATAGAGATATTTCTAATTAATGACCCATAGCTATCCTCTCTCCCATAGCCAAAATCCTAGAAAAATGCATATAACAACAACTCATGAACCATCTCACCACTAACAATTTACTATCAATCACCCATCATGGCTTTAAACCTAAACACAGTACTAACACAGCACTTCTATCCTTTACCAATACTACCTGCCAACTTAAAAATGCAGGACAGCTAGTATCAGCAATTTTCCTGGACATGTCTTTTGACACCATATCCCATCAACTACTGCTCAATAAAAAGTTGTAACTTATAACCTCAACCCATCTTCTCTCACATGGTTCCACAGATATTTGACTAACTGACAACAAGCTACAAAACTTAACAACATTCTCTCTCTACTCCTACTTATCACCACTGAGGTACCCCAAGGTTCCATACTTGGTCCCTTCCTTTTCTCCATATTTACCAATAACCTACATTCAGCCACCCACCTTGCAACCATCATCCAATATGCCGAGGATTACTCTCTTATCTGCTCAGCTCCCTCTCCACAACAACTTCAGTACAATCTGTTTAGCCCCCTCTCCACAACTTCAGCACACAACACAATCAGTGTCCCAAGACATTGAGAATCGCTCCAGCCATAAACTCACCCTTAACCCAAACAAATCCAAGTTAATGATCTTCACAAACAAATCACCCATGCGCAGCTTGCCACCCATCACTATTCACTCCTCTAATGGTACTAAAATAGAACCTACTGACCAAACTAAACTCCTATGTGTCACAACAGATGACAGACAAATTTGATAAACACATCTCCTAACAATCAGAAAAATCCACTCCAAACTTGGCAGCCTCTACAAAGCCAAACCTTACCTCACAAACGAAGCCAGGCTAGCCACAGCTAGATCACTCTTGCTATCTTCCCTCCTTTAGTGCTCAATTATCTTCACCAACCTTTGTAACACTGACCAGAGTCATGCTACAACAAGATAGCCAAGTTTGTAGCCAATATGCCCAATAAAACACAACACTGCTCTGTTCTTCACCAGCTCAAATGGCTAGAACTGCACAATCTCTCATCACAAAACCAACTTATCTTTGCTCACAAAGTCAGTCATTCACAACCCCAGTAACTGCTTTGCTCTCTCAAGCCTGATACAACCCAAATCTACCTGTAGAACCCTTAGATCATCCGACAAACTTATGCTAAAAGTTACCCAGTCTCACAACTATTATGGTGATTCCCACTACTCCTACAAAACAGTGAAGGAGTAGAACTCTTCCTCAACACATCCAAACTAACCAAAACCTGTCCTTTTTTAAAAAAGCCTTAAAGGAGCATCTCAATAGTCACTGGCTCTGCATCTGTATAGTTCTGACTAATTCCTCCTCCTTTTCTACTTCACTAACACCTTTCTTAGTATAACCTTTAAATACGTCTTAATAAATAAAGGATTTATTCACCTCACTCTGACAAACAATCCAGCTCACATACTGACATTGTCTGAACAGTCTTTATGTTTTTGCACACTGCTCTCTTTTTAACTATACATATTATTTAAGTTGTTGAATTGTATTCTTATTCTTTCACTCCATTACTTGTACTGTTCATGTGACTGTGTTAAAATGCATTGTTTAGTTATGTACATAACTAATAACTGTCATTCTATTGGCACTGTACTGGAGCTTTTCTCCCTGGGTCTCTGCTGAAAACGGGCTACTAGCCCAGTTGGACACTACCCGGTTAACAAATATAAAGAAAGAAAGAAACAAACAAAGGCACAGAATCTCAAGAATTTCATTTGATCTGGATGAACTGGAATATGCAGATATGCATCCTTTATGTACTGGGTAATTAAAAAGGCCTGTGAAGGATTACTGGAAGAAGCGTTTATAAAGATACCATCTTGAACTTTGATACAATTAAGAGGATATTGAGAACTGACAAATCCATAATGGGGTTCCATTTTCCCATCTTAATGGACACTAGGAAGAGTCTCGAGTAAAAACATTTTTGTTGATAAGGGGGAACAATCTCTATAGTCCCTTGCGGAAACAAATCTTCTACAATAGGGGTCGCTGGCTGAAGAAACCCGCAGAATACCAGAATTCACTGGAAAGAGGAGACTGCTTGTAACACTCATCTTAAATACTGAGGACCCAAATGTCTGAAGTGTCAGTTTCAAAGCTGAAAGAGAAAGTTTCTTTGACAAAATGAGGAAAGGCTTTACAAGTCACAAATTAGCTGGACTGTCTGGAAAGGCTTTACAAGTCACAAATTAGCTGGACTGTCTGGAAAGGAAGATTTTCTTTAACATCTTATTTTGATTTGTCTTGAGATGTCGTTTTAGAAAGCTTTTTTACTGTTTTCTTGGGACTTTAGCTCTTCACAAAAAAAAGTCCAGCTTTAGAAGGGTAAGCTCACTGGAATTTTGTGACTGAAGAAAGGAAAACCTAGTTTAAAATCTTGCATAATCTTACCACTGTCTCTTGTAAGATCTCAAGATGCTGCAGGACCAAATAGATTCTCTCTATACAGGGGGTATCAGATAGTTTGGACTTAACCTCTGGGAGGGATTGCAACCTTAGACACTACTCTGGAAGCTGCATCATAACTGCATTTAATAGAATGTCATCTGGTTGCCAGAATTCAACAGGGAAATTGCAGAGGTCTTACTGCACAAATCTGGCATACTGACCATATGCTTATGTCTCTGAAAACAGATAAAAGGTACCCAATCAATCGTTTGGTAGTTGATGTCATTGAAAGAAAAGAATAAGTATATGCCTTCTTTCTGTATATATCCACAGCCCTACTACATTTATCATTAGGCAATGCATTGGAAGATGGCAGCAACTCTGTATGCTTGTTACACTACAGAGAAATTACTGTAGGGTCATAAGAGGGATTTTTTAAGAGGAATTTATATGATCATGAGCCTTGTAAACTATCAGACTTTTGGGTGCCAGAGGCTGGGATTATGGATTTAAGGAAGTTGTGGCAAAAGTATTTTATAGTGCTTCCAACTCTGGGGTTATGACAGAAGTTTTAAGGACCCTATGTGTAAAAGAGGTCATAATGCTTTATCTGTACATCTGACACCTGCTTGCCTTCTTACTGGAAGTACTGCATCATTTGCAGGACTGCCCCCCCCCCCCCAAAGGAAAGGTTTTCTAAGCAAGAAATCAGTAAGCACGGTGTCACCCTCTTCAGATTCAAAACCCACTACGGAATGAATTTGGGAACAGCAGGCCAGGGAGTCTACTTCAGTTTATGACTCATCCTCGTTCTTTGAAGAGGAGTCGCTGTGTCTCTTGTGAGGAAAGGGAGAAAAAGAAGAAAAGAAATAAAAGGCCATTAGGGACACGACAGCCTTTAAAAAGTCTTGGAAAAACTTAAACCACTCTTTCTGTTGGTTTCAAGAAACAGAGGGAGCAGCTGGAAATCCCGGGCAACTTAAGGGGTCATCAAGAGCCACAGCAGAGGGGGTGTGGCTAAAGCAGTAGAGTTCTTGAGCTCTGCAGTCTTCATTTTTTCCTGACAGGATTTTTTATTTAATTTCACCAACAAAGATCTGAAACTTCTAAAATCAGATTCTGGAAGTCATAAGCTACAAGTTGGTATCATTTTTAAGCTAAAATTGTCAGATTTTCCTGTCAAACTTTCAAATAGAAGGGCATTGAAACCACATTCACAAAGAAAGATGAGCAGCTCCAAGTTTTCTCAACAAGAAACTCCAATGAAGAAAGAAATACAGGCAATCCTTACTACAGTTCAAGACTTGGCGGGTAAAACAGGCAAATTAAACTTAAAAAGTGGACAATATAAAAGAAGATACCACCAAACAAATTAAATGAAGTCCATAAACAACAAACTGCCCAGTTTGTGCTTTGGAAGATTCTGTAACAGATATAGACAACTAGTTAACAGAGAGAAAAACGTAGACTTTCTTCATTAAGAAAACACCAGACTCATTGAAAAGACAGATGACACTGAGAACAGCACCAGGAGAAACAATATAAGAATCTATGGCATCCCGGAGCAGATGGAGAGGGACAATATGATTAAGTTCCTGACTTCTTGGATTCCTAAAATCCTTAACCAACCTGAAGCACTATCCCTTGGGATAGAAAGGGCACACAGGTCTTTAACTACAAACAGCCGTCCAAGATCTATTACCATAAAATGTATCTTCACTCAAGACAAAGACCTCGTTTTAAGAACTGCCTGGTCCCTTGCTCCATTAAAAATTGGTGACCAAACTATCAGGTTTGACAACGATTTTTCACCCCTTGTAATGTTCAAAAGAAGAGCATGTTTCCCTCTAACAAAATCATTAAAAAAGGAAGGAATCAAAGCCCAACTCATATTCCTAGCAAGAATAAAACTATCCATGCCAGAAGGAAAGAAAACATTTGACTCTCTCGAACAAGCATCCATATTTGTACAAAAAAAAAAAAAAAAAAAAAACCTTTTAAGTCACCCTAAACCCATGGATTCTTCAATGAACTCAAGACGAGCTTCAAATAAATTAGTGGACTATTAAAGAAAAAAAGAAACCAAGAGACAAATGATTATACATAACTTCACATATCATGCAAGTTTTTGTTTTCCCCCTTCTAAATAATGTGGAATCATACAGAGAAGGTAATGTAACTTTTTTCTCTATTACCTTTTCCACAAAAATGCTAACTTTATAAACATATAGTACTCAGAAATTGAAGTAAATCAAAATCTTATCCAACTGCAAACTACCATTTTATACTTTTATCTCTTTATATACATGGATTAGAGAAATGTTATAAAATCACACTCATTTCATATATTTATATATATTTCTTTTATATCCTACACTTATTTCTTCATGTATGTGCTTTCCCTTTATGTATTAGTCCTAGTGTCATACATAGTATTTAATCACTGCAGGAGACAGAAATACTTATTGTGTTACTTTTAAGTATTTAAAAAAAAGTGGTGACATTTTATTATTATATATACATTTACTACTTAACTGAACCTCTGCAATGTGCTCCATTTAGCTAATACATCTTACAGAAGTGTATGGTTGACAATTTGGAGCATTTATTTTAAATATTCATCATTTTACAAGTTTTGCTTAAAAGCTTCAGTTCACCAGAAAATTCCCGCCTACTTACTTTTTTGATGGAATTTTTGGCAACGTTTGTGACAAGCTTGAGCTTCTTTAAGTTTCCGTTAGCTCCCAGACTCATGGGAAACAATCTGTGACATATTTAGGGAAGTAGGCATGACCTTTGAACCAGTTTCTCTTCAATGAACTCTTAACAGCCAATCAGATTAAAGAACGATCGTTTGAACTGTGTTTTCATTCATTTAGTAACTAGTTTTATCTAAAAATTGTTATAAGCATTATGTTTTACTGTAAATAGTGATTATTTAATCTGAATTACATTTCTATTTAAAGGATTACAAATATGTTTCTGGCAGTGACCGTTTTAAACGCATCTTTTTTCCTGTCTGCTTTAATGACATAGTCCTGTATTTACTCACAGTAACAAATTATTACTAGATTAATCAATTTATCTTAGTCTGCTTAGATAAAAAATAAGAAATTGTAACCAGCTTCATGTTCTTGGTTCATGCATACATAGTATATTAAACTGAATTTTCCTTTTCTATATTTTTAATGTACATGCAGTTTTTCCCTTCTGCTTGCCATTAACCTGCAGTAGCTAGGAATTTCCACTAGATGTCAACAGAGGGTTAGTTTGTGGTTTCTAGGAGAGCTATAGTAAACCTGGATTTAGTTTATCCATGTAAAAGGTTGTTAAAATATGCAGTTTTATTGTTTTAAAATTTAGAGTTTTTTAAACTGTCCATAACAGTTTTAAAATTGTATTTGTCATAATGAATCAAGAAAAGCACTTTTCAATTTTACTTACAATATCAGTATCCATCAAATGATATTTAACATCATATCTATTGTCAATGGATTGAAAAATCCAATGAATAGTGTCAACAAATATTTAATGCTACATAAAAAGCAGATTTTGTATTCATTCAGGAATCTCACTTAGTAACAGAAGATCTAAACAAATTAACCTTTAAGGATGATAAGATTTTGGTACGTTGAAACTACAAAACACAAGAGAACAGGTGTCCTATTTTTACACAAAAAAAAATCAATGAGAATTCCAAAAATAGTTAACTCATACTCAAGCAATGATGGTATGCTTGCTTTAGTCATACTAAAACTTGATAAAAAGATGTACACTTTTGCAAACACCTACTGGACACCAGGTATTGGGACTAAAACTGTGAAAAAAGATTTAGACACCATAACATTAAAGTCTAAAGTCGACTCACTATTAGCAGGTGATTTTAATTGTATATTGCCCTCCGCTGATATGAGGAGCTCTAAGCCCTTCAAGATGTTCCCTGTTGCCAAGCACCTGAACAACTATACAGAAGACAGAAACATAATTGACATTGATGGTATAAAAATATTATCCTCACTAGTCTTCTAGATTTGGCATGCAGACCAACAGAGACAAAGTCTTTGTAACCAGTTCTTTACTGGACAAAATTGATAATGTAGTGCTGACATCATGCCCTAAGTCCGACCACAATGCTATCACCATCACTGTAACACTTAATACCGACCTCTCAAGCTTCTGCCAAAGACTACCTCTTTATCTAGTAACAGTACAAAGATTTAAAGAATGGTTTCTAGATAAAATAAAGCTTTACCTAGACATCAATAATAATGAAGAGGTTTCAGATATCCTATGGGACACTTTAAAGGTAGTCTTACATGGTAAAGTCAAAAGTTGGTATATAAATAAAAGGAAACAGTGGGCTAAAAAACTGGTAGACATACAAAATGAAATCGATGAACTGAAAATAAATCTTACAGCAAAGGACAAATCTGCATTAGCCAACATATGTAAACTGAACAAGGAATATCAGGACAGATGTAAACTGAACAAGGAATATCAGGACATCATTCAGCATAAAATATCAATAAATCTGGAAAAAAAATCAGATTACAATCTTAATTAATCCCAAGAGTTTGCATAGGATTGCTATTAGATCTAAACATTTAAATTAAAAGAATCTTATATAAAAGAAATAACATACATCAGACTATCAAAGTTACAGATCTAAAAAAGGTCTTAAAAATCCATTGCAAGAGTATTAACTCATCTACAAGTGATAAAAGTATAGACAACTTTCTTGCTAATAAAATTCAAAAGAAGCTATCCAAACACAATATTAATAGCATAGATATATCCTTTTCCTTTAAAGAATTAAAGGAACAAACAAAAAAATTTAAGACAAAAAAGGCACCTGGACTGGATGGTCTAATTCTGGAATTTTACAAACTCTTACCTGATAACATCTTGAAAATCTTACACCATGCAGTCTAAGAAGTTAAAACTACAGCAAACATTCCTCCCTTGTGGAAATATTCTATCATCTCTCCCATCTTAAAAGCAAATAAAGAGCCCAACTTTGCACATCATACAGGCCAATTTCTTTGCCCAACACTGATTACAAGATATTCATTCATGTCTATCTTAGCAGACAGATTAAATAATAATCTTTCAATATTAATTTATGAAGATCAAACCGGTTTTATCAAAAACAGGAAGGTTCAAGACAATGTAATTACATTACTTTCCTTAACAGACTTGGCAAACAAGAAAAAATGAGCTTTCTATTTTAAGCCTTGATATAGATAAAGCTTTTGACTCCCTAAGTTGGCCATATCTGTTTAAAGCTCTGTAAAAATACAAATTTCTCCCGAAACTTCATAGGATTAATAAAAAACTATATGAAAAGTCCATAGCCTATGTAAAGATTGAATCTTATCTATCTAGCCCATTTGAAATATTAAGAAGTACTAAACAGGGGTGCCCCCTCTCTCTCCATTCCTCCTTGCCCTGGCTACAAAGCCTCTTGCAAATTACGTTAGAAATAATGACAGTGTTAAAGGATATAAAGTATCAGACAAATTATGCCCAAAGATACAACTGTTTGCTGATGAACTTCTAACGATACTGAAAATTCAGTAGATCACCTATTACACAATCTAGACTTCTTTGCAAACATCTCTGAACTAAAATTCAATCACAACAAAACTCGGGCACTTCTATTAAATAAAAAAAATTAGAACAAAGAAATAAACTGTGAGGGCATGCTACTAAACATCTAGGTATCATTATTGAACTGAATTATAAAAAAATAACTCACATGTACAACTTATAAACTCATTGCAAGTCTGACAGTTGGAACAGATTCTTCTTCACATTTGAAGGCAGACTTCATTTAATCAAAATTATACTGTTACCTACAATCTTATTTAT
Source organism: Protopterus annectens (assembly GCF_019279795.1). NCBI lineage: Eukaryota > Metazoa > Chordata > Ceratodontiformes > Protopteridae > Protopterus > Protopterus annectens. Next base: position 516,201,932 of record NC_056737.1, on the reverse strand, counting down.
TGTCCAAGCTCTAATAATTCCGCCACCTTTCAAAATTACATAGAAAAGTAATAGCTTATTACTCAACTTCCTTTGGTATCCCAAAAAACCAAGAATGTCTCTTTTTCTGGCACATCTCCACAAGCTGGGATGAAGGAAGTATAGGGTTTCCAAATATTGATTTTTATTTAAATTCTACATTTATTAATATAGTGTTGCTTTGGAATAATACTTCTTACACACCATACTGGAAATCAATACATGAAACCTATTTCTTAATAGTAATAGGACATTGCTTGAACCATTTACTCAAATACATACAAACATAGTTATATTTATTTTAAAAATATAAAAAGGTCAAAAAGTACAGTTGTGTACACTTATCATAAATGTAGATGTTCGAGCGTATTCACTGTTACAGTCATTACATTTGGGTAATCCTGCTGACAGTTTGCCCTCAGTCGGCCTGAATTCGAAAGTCCTGGGTCCTGCGTCGGCTGCTGTCGCCCCTTCCCTGATGTCAGGTCGTCAGGGGTATAAAAGCAGCAGCCGATGCCATTTTCTTTAGTTTTTCTTGCCCCAGATGTCAGGTGCCCCCTAAAAGGGTTGGCAAAATTTATATATATATATATATATATATATATATATATATATATATATATATATATATAAAATTACATGCACCAATATAAACTTTACCTTCATCTACAAGCAAATAGACCACATAGGTTGTATAAATCAGAGAAGGAAAGATAGATTCCATCAGAAGAAAAGGGGGATGGCGGGTGGGTAACCTGGACTGCAACAGTGAATACACTCGAACATCTACATTTATGGTAAGTGTACACAACTGTACTATGTTCTTCGTGTTTCACTGTTGCAGTCATTACATTTGGGTAGAGTCCCAAAGCTATGGTTGGGAGGCTGGAGCTAAACAGCATTAGGAGCGGCTATGAGGCCCTGCAGAACTGTAGTGGCAAAGCCTGCCCTGGATTTAAAGTAGAGTGGCAGATGATAGTGCTTTGTAAAGGTGTGCACTGAACTCCAAGTAGCAACCACTAAAATGTCCTTGGTCGGTACTCCCCTGAGAAAGGCTGCTGAAGTGGCTGCAGCTCTGGTTGAATGTGGCCTAATGCCCTTAGGCACTGGCTTGCCATAGTGTACATAGCAGAAACGAATGCAGTGGCCTATCCACTGTTTTGAGATAGCCGGATTTGGATAAAAAGTTGGCAGGTGAATAGTTTGGTTAAGAGCCATACTGGAAACCACCTTAGGCATAAATGTTGGGTTTGTCCTCGGAGAGACCCTGTCTGGATAAAAAATGATACAAGGTTCCACAGCCATGAGGGCCTGTAGCTCTGAAACTCGTCTTGCAGAAGTTATTGCTAGTAGCAGAGCTGTTTTCCAAGATAAAAACTTTATATCAGCAGTAGCAGCTGGCTCAAAAGGAGGCAGGTTGAGTTTTTTCCAAGACGTAGTTGAGGTCCCATGCAGGCATTGGTGATCTTGGAGGCCTTAAATTTTTGGCTCCTCTGAGGTACTGCTTTAATAAGGGATGAGAAAAGATTGGTGGCTCTGCGTTGTAATGAGCCGAAATGGCAGAGGCATGAATTTTAATAGATGAAAAAGATAGGCCTTTGTCCAACATCTCAGTTAAATATCGCAAAATCTGAGGAATATTTGGCACAGCTGTATCAGTTCCTTGTGCCTGGTTCCAAGCACAGAATCTCTTCCATTTTCCAGCATAAGATTTTCTAGTACTAGGCTTTCTGGCTTCCAAAATGACATCCATCACAGCTTTACTGAGAGGTGTGTTTGTAGGACTACATTATCCGCCATGCTGCCAGGTTTAAAAGTCCTGAGTTGGCTGTGCAGGATCTGATTGTTTTGCTGGGACAGTAGATGAGGTATTTGAGGTAAGGTCCAAGCTGGGCATTCAGACAACTTTTTAGTACAGGATACCAGTACTGGCGGGGCCAGTCTGGGGCAATCGGTATCATCTTTGGCTTCTCCTGTCTGAACTTTAGGATTACCATGGGGAGGAGAGGCAGTGGGGGAAAGGCATATACTGATAGGGCATCCACTTTCCATGCTTGTTTGTGATAAATCCTTGTGCAGAATCTTTTCAGTTGGTAGTTGTGAGGGGAGGCAAATAGATCTATGTCTGGGCATCCCCATTTCCTTGTTATCATGCTGAAGACTTGTGGATCCAGCTGCCACTCGTGGGGATCCATGAGGTTTCTGCTTAGTTAGTCTGCCAGAGTATATTTCCTTCCTGGCAGGAATTGTGCCTGCAGATGTACTTGGTAAGTCAATGCTGTGTCCCACAAAGTCATGGCTAGTCTACAAAGGGGGTAAGAACATGTGACCCCCTGCTTGTTTATATACCACATGACCGTGGTGTTGTCTGTCTTTATCAGTAGTTGTCCTGGATGAAGTAGGTCCTTGAAGGCTGTCAGGGCATTTTGAACAGCTAGCATCTCTTTTTGACTGATATGTAGATGCATTTGGTTTGAGGTCCATGCGCCCTGAATGCATCTTCCTGCCATGTGGGCCCCCCAGGCATAATCTGATGCATCCATTGTTAGTGTCTGCCTAGCTGGGGGTAATGTGAATGACTGTGCCTTGTTTTGGTGACAAGCCTGTGCCCACCATCGAAACTCCTGTTGCAGGCAGGGAATGAGAGTAATCACAGTTTCCAGGCTGTGGCAATGTTGAGTCCAAACACTTTTTAGGTACCATTGAAGTTTCCTCATATGCAGTCTTGCATATGGAATTAGTAGGATGCAGGATGCCATGAAGCCCAAAGCCTGCAGAATTTTTCTTGCAGATAACTGGGCCTTTGTTGCCAACATTTTGAAATAGGTAGTCAGTTGCCTTTGTTTGTCTGGCGTGAGATATGCCATCTGGGCTGTTGTATTTAAGTTTGCACCCAGGAATATTATCTCTTGAGAGGGTACTAGTTTTGATTTCTTTTCATTGACTGTGTACCCTAGGCATGTTAGAAGTCTTTTCACAAATGCCAGATGCTGTAAAAGAATGTCCTTGTTCTCTGCTTGAATTAGACAGTCGTCCAAGTAAGGATATATTTGTATTCCTCTGTCTGTAGAATGCAATTACTGGTGCCAGGCACTTTGTAAAGACCCTGGGCACAGTAGATAAGCCAAAGGGCAGTGCAGAGGATAGGTAATGCATTGAGCCAGCTTTAAATCTGAGGTATCTTCTGCATATTTGTCTGATTGAGACATGCAGATATGCCTCGTTAAGGTCTAAAGTCACAAGCCAAGTGTTCTTGCCCAGCATGGGCTGTCCTGCATTATAATTTTGAGAAAAAAGTGCTAATTTTCCCCCTAAGGGTGCTGCCAGGAGATAAGTGCTTGGTGCAGGCAGGGGGAAGTCATTGGGACTGTTTCCTGTATGGTTGTGATTTGTCTTCTCCAACTTTGGAGGTAGAAGCACCCCATTGATTTGAACTGTATGAACCTTGCACCTGGGAGCTGCCTCTAGGCCATCGGGATCTGCCCCCTTTGAGGTCTGTCTGACACAGGAAAGGACCAGTTCTTTGTTGGCTAGTGTCTACTAAACCTAGGTGGCTGTACTTACAAAAAATCTTTGACCGTTTGCATAGATTTAGCTTTGTCCTCCATTTTCTTTAACACCTCTTCTGCCTTAACACCAAACAAAGTATCATGCTGTAAAGGTGCATCTAATAATTTAACTTTGACATGATCAGGCAGATTTTGTTCCTTTAACCAAGCATGCCTCCTAATTACAGAACCCGTAACTGCGGCCCTGCAGGAGGCCTCCAAAGAATCAAAACCACATTGCAAAGTATGCTTTCCAACTTGTTCAGCTGCATGCAATAAATCCTGCATTTCCTTGTTTTCTGCACATTCAGAGTTTAACAACATTTTCTGTTTAAGCAATGCCATGACATGTTGCTGATATTTGAGCATATGAAACTGACAGTTTAAGGCCCTTATAGCCAAGGTAGCAGATGTGTAAACCTTTTTTCCTCATCTATCCAGTGCCCTAGAATCTCTGTCAGAGGGGGTAGGGCTTTTTGCAGCAAAAGCCTTAACTCCTTTGGGACCCTGAGAAATAATTTCTGGGTCTGCAGCAGGGTTTTTAAAAAGGAATTTATGAGAGTCAGGAACCCTGTAATATCTGTCAGGCTTAACAGGAGCTGGAGGTAAGGGGTAAGACTAGACTCTGAAAACACATCATCTACAATGTCTAACACAGGTGGAATGGCTAGTGGCCTGTGTTGAGGTAATAAAAGGAAATCCCAGAGCCTCTTTTTAGATTCTGAAAAATCTTGGCTCTCCCAGTGGAAATGCTCCCTCATGGTATGCAAGGTTTCCCCAAAAGAATAGTCCTCTGGAGGAGGAGCTGAAGGTATAGATTTCTTCAGCATCAGAATCCTGATAGGGGTGGAAGAGAAATAGAAGTTATGTACTCACCATAACGTTCCATGTGGAGTGTTCATCTCGCCTTTGTTCTTACACATGGGTTCGGAGCCGATCCTCGGCTCCGTGCCGGCCTCTTGCAAGCTCTGCATCGAGAAGAAGCTCGAGACAATCTAATACCCACAATCCCCCTCTGCCTTTACCTCAGATCTAGTTTGCAAGTAAACCAATCTACATAACAGAACATTCATGCCATACATGTATACATACATAACAGACACATATAAGTATATGTGTATACCAACTATGTACAGAGAATAAGACAGTAGTAACAATGCTACTGGCCAGGCATCAAAGAACGTTCCTCCTAAGGGTGGGAGGGTGGGACTGTAAGAACAAAGCGAGATGAACACTCCACATGGAACGTTATGGTGAGTACATAACTTCTATATGTGATAGTGTTCAATCTCGCGTTTGTTCTTACACATGGGTAGCGTCCTAGCTCCTAAATCCTGAGGAACTCACGGGAGGACGTTCTTGAGCACAGTGGAACCAAAGGTTGCTCTGTCCCTAGAAACCTTATCTACTTTATAATGAGAAATAAATGTATGTGGCTTAGACCAGGTAGCAGCCGCACAAATAGCATCCAGAGGTAGGCGAGCTGCATGAGCCAAAGACGTAGATATTGATCTTGTGGAATGTCCCTTGGGTTTGTTTAGAAGGGGTTGATTTGCAGAATCGTATACATAGATTATACAATCAGATAACCACTTTGAAAGAGTTCTTTTGGTAACTGCAAGTCCTTTCCTGCTATCAGCAAAAGCCACAAAGAGTTGATCTGTTTTCCTGTGATCTTTTGTTCTATCCAAATAAAACCTTAGCTGTCTGTGAACATCCAATTTGTGTAACATATACTCCATTTTGTTGGAGTGGTTTTGAAGAAAGTGGGTAATTCAATGGACTGATTAATGTTATTAATAGAACACACTTTAGGGAGGAAGGATGAATTGGTACGAAGAGAAACTCTGTCAGAGTGAAAGATTAGATAAGGGTGCTTGATGGAGAGAGCCTGAAGTTCAGACACTCGTCTAGCAGAAGTAATGGCTACCAGAAAGAGAGTTTTCCAGGACAAAAATTTTAATGGGCAAGAAGAGGCAGGTTCAAAGGGGCAACATTAATTTAGATAGTAACAAGTTTAGACTCCAAGGTGACGTGGGAGATCTGACCGGAGGTCTAATATGAAAAACTCCTTTTAAGAAGGCTTTACAAAGTCTGTGAGCCATGATAGGAGCTCCACACTCTTCCACATGGAAATTCGAAATGGCAGCCAATTGAACTCTTAGAGTAGCAGGAGAAGCACCCTGATGAAATAAGTCTGTCAAGAACTCTAAAATCTTATTCAAAGGAGCTGTGAAGGGATCAACGTGGTGTGTATTCGCCCAGAATACAAACCGCTTCCATTTGCTAGTATATGTTTTAGTAGTGGAAGCCTTATGCGAAGCCACTAATATATTCTGAACTGCTGGTGACAATAGATCAGACCTGGCTAAGTTGGGAATTGGAGCAGCCAAGCTGCTAGATGGAGTAACAGGAGCGCGGGATGGGGAACCCCTGACGAGTGAGTCAACAGATCCGGCTCTGGGTCCAGAATCCAGGGTCCCCGAATGCAGTGAGTTTTCAGGGAGGGAAACCAAATTTGACGAGGCCAGAATGGAGCAATGAGAATTATCGTCCTGTGAAGGTTCCTGGCTTTCTGGAGAAATTTCGGTATCAGAGGAAATGGAGGAAATGCGTACAGGAGTCCCGGGGCCAATCAGAAACCAGTGCGTCCTGGGGACTTCCCCTGGAGGGGGTAATAGGGCAAAGTAGCTCCTGCATTTGGCGTTCATTGGAGACGCAAACAGGTCGCAGGAAGGCTGGCCCCATGTGCGAAAAATCCTTTTCGCCACTGACTGTTTCAGAGACCACTCGTGTGGTAGCAGAATTGCTCTGCTCAGCTTGTCGGCTATGACGTTGGATGACCCGGGATGTGCGTTGCTATTAGAAAGCGACCGTGGACTCTGCCCACTGCCAAATTCTCATGGCCTCTCTGCATAGTTGATAGGACCTGGTTCCCCTTGTTTGTTTATGTACCAGACTACCGACATGTTGTCCGTCTGAACTGCAATAGTCCCTAGAGGAAGAAGGGGAGCAAAGTGTTGCAACGCTAGAAACACTGCCCTCAACTCTAGTACATTGATGTGCAGATTGTACTCCAAATTGGTCCATTCGCCTTGGACTGTCTGTCCCTGAAAGATGCCCCCACCCTATCAGGGAAGCGTCCGTGGTCACCGTAACTGTAGGCGGTAGCACAAACGGCCTCCTGGGAAAGGTTGCACGTTTGGAGCCACCAGTTTAGGTCTGTTTTGCAAGTCCTTGTTATGAGAATCTCGTGTGTTAGAGGTAGCTGTTGAAATGACCATTGAGCAAACAGTAGCCATTGAAGAACTCTCATGTGCAGCCTTCCCAGGGAATTGCAATAAGGGAGGCTGACATGAGGCCCAACACCTTCAGAACTAGTTTTGCAGGAGATTTCCTTGACAAGAGCAAAAGACGTATGTGAGTTTGCAGCGATACTATCCTTTCTGTGGGAAGCCTCAGAATTAATTGCCGTGTGTTTAACTCTGCTCCTATGAACAAGATATTTTGTGATGGCTGAAGTAAGGATTTTCCGAAATTTACGGAGATCCCTAGGTGAACACACAGTTGAAGAACATAGTCTCTGGCCTGCAGTAGTTGACGCCGGGTGGTGGCTGAAAGGAGCCAGTCGTCCAGATACGGAAACACCTGGAATCCCTGACGTCTCAAGTGAGACGCTACCACTGCCATGCATTTGGTGAAGACCCTGGGGCTGAGGTCAGACCAAAGGGCAGGGCTCGAAATTGAAAGTGACTGGCTCCCAGCCGGAAGCGCAAATGATCCCTGGATGCCCTGGCCATCTTGATGTGGTAGTATGCATCCTCTAGATCTATTGAGCACATCCACTGTCCTTCTGTAGAAATGGAAGGATCGACTGAAGCGTGACCATTCGAACTTTTCTTTCTTGACGAAAGTATTGAGGTAACTCAGGTCTAGAATGGGCCTCCAGTCCCCTGTTTTCTTTGGAACTAAAAAGAACCTTGAGTAAGTCCCGAATCCTTGCTGGTCCGCTGGGACTGGCTGGATGACTCTTTTGTCTAACAGCTTTGAAATTTCTAAAGCTGCTGGCTCTCGCAGATGGGGCGGTACATCTGGGAGTCTTTTCTTTGGAATGGGATAAGATAGAAAGGGTATGGTGTAACCTCTGGTAACTACGCTTTTTACCCAATTGTCTGTAGTTATATCTTGCCAGGCCTGAGGGTAAAGGCTAAGCGACCCCGACTGCCTCCAGAGCAGGACAGTCGGGCCTCCTCTCAGGAGTGCTGGAAAGGTTTACCAGGAGTGTATCCCTGTCACCTTGATGTTGCGGACCCCTCTGCCGCCAGGGCGGCGTCTTCCACCTCTGCCCCTCCTCTGCCTCTAGAGGGGCATCACCCTGTGTGCCCGCGAAAGACCCTTGATTTTGTTTCCGAAACCACATTTTCCCACCGCGTTGCCCTTTGGGGTACGGTCTGGTTGGGGTGGAAAAACGGACTCCGACAGCAGACAGAGTCTTTCCCTCTTGTTCACACCGGGTAAGGGTCTCCTTTACCTTGGGGCCAAAAAGAGTGGCACCGTCAAATGGGGCGTTTGTAAAGGAAGACTTGAAGGCTTCCGCAAAGGAGCATAGGCGCATCCAGGACTGTCTACGAAGAGCAATCGCTGAAGCTGCTGCCCTACTCGAACCTTCGGCTGCATAGGAAATCAGCCTCATGGACGAGTTAACAATCGATGTTAGGGTATTAAGTTGCGCTGTCACTTTCTCTGAGACAGCTGCATCTGTAGAACCCTGGAGGGTATCTCCCAACTCTTTGACTAGATCCCTCTGCAGACGTGTAAAATGGGTCAAATAGTTCAGGGACCGCATGGAAAAAGCCGCTGAACTGAAAATGCGCTTCCCATATCTATCCATCGTTCTAGAATCTTTATTAGGCGGATGGACAGACGAAGAAGACTCCGACATCTCCTTTTTCGTGGCTGCAGCCACCACCATAGCGTCTACTGGAACTCCTTTAGTAAGGTAGGACTTATCCTGAGGTGCTGTGATGTACTTGTTCGGTTTCCTAGGAACAGGTTCCACTGTGTCAGGAGCCTCCCACGCCCTTCGAGCAATAAGTTCCATTAGTTCGTCGAAGGGCGGAGTGACCCAGGAGGAGGAAGGGCGAGCACCAAATGCCTTCAGCAGAACTGACTCATCCTCAGAAGGGGGAAGGGACTGCCAGTCACCTCTCTGCTTCAGGATCTCCAAAATGGGGACCCTTCTGACTCATCTAAGTCAGTATCAGATGTTATGGATTCTTGTGGAGAATCCAAGTGTCTCCTCTTACACAGTCTCTTCCTAGGGACTTCCTCGTGGGGAGTATCCGAAGAAGCCTCGGAGGAAGAGGGGGCACCCTCCAGGGGTGGCTGAGACACTGGTGCCCGACGCTTGGATGTGGCCGTGGGTGCAGATGAAGACAAAGGCCCTTTATGGGGAGGAGAAACTGCTTCCACTGATGTGGTTGTCTGGGTAGACAACACCTTCCTCATCAGGTCGAACGCTCCCGGGTCCCGCATCGAAAAATCCCCCGGCTCCGAAGAAATGGGAAGAATCCCCGACACGGGCACCGAAGGCATCGACCCCGAGGACGGAGCCGAATCGATCCGTGCCGAGGCCCGAGGGAGAGTCGGAACCGACGCCGGTTCGACTCGCCCCGAACCAAGAACAGACCGTCGGCTCCGAGACTCCGGTCCGACGGAGTCGAGGTGAGGAACAGACCGAAAAGGACGGTTCTGGACCCGAGGGCTCCACAATCAGCAGATCAGCCTCTTCCGGCTCCGAAGACTGAATCGGTCTCGGAGGAGGAATGGATGGAGATACAGGAAGGCCTTCAAGTTTCGACACCAGCTGGGTGGAAACCGAAATAAGTTTAGAGAGGGCCGAATGCTCCAGCAGCTTCTGCACCACACGATCCACATCGACATCCGAAAGTTTGGAGGAGGAACGGGACGAAGGAACCAAGACGGAGCCGACCTCAATATGGACGAAGGAGGGAGCACCATCACCGGTTCCAAGACTCGAGGCTCAGGAACCGACACCAGTTGAACACTCGCCCCAAGTCTGTGGAACCGGTGATCTAACCTTAGAAGAAGAGCTCGGAGCCGATGACTTGGGCTCCAAGTCTTCGATTCCTTAGAGGACTTGATGCCTGGTCAGAAGCATCCAAAGCCTCCTGGAAAGCTGGTTTCAACAGACCCTGTCCATTAGTTTCCTGCGCCTATCTGTCATGACCCTCCCACTGAAAGAGTGACAAATGGAGCAATCCTCTTGTAAGTGGAGAGGGCCAAGGCAGTAGACACAGGAACTATGGTTGTCAGTGACCGACATTTTTTGGCCACACTGACAACGCTTGAAACCAGACTTTGCCTTCTCAGACATTGTAGGTAATAAACAAGTCTAGAAACAAAAACACAGTCAAATCCGGTTAAAATAGTCACAATTAGGTAAATGTCACAATCAGGTAAATGTCAAATCCGGTTAGTCACAATCAGGTAAATTTGACTCAATATAGCAGCAAATGGTAAGGGTGTAGGCCCCGGTACAAAAATACCGATAAAAGGGTTAACGGTACCAAAGAACTACGGAACCAGAACACAATCACACCAGGTTATACTAACAATATCAAGTTAAATAAGATTCTTAGTAAAATACAACAAAAAGTTATATCTTAGCTTAGAAAACCCTTGAGCTAGCTCCCAACGATGCGAATGCAGCAGCGGCAAACTAGATCTGAGGTAAAGGCAGAGGGGGATTGTGGGTATTAGATTGTCTCGAGCTTCTTCTCGATGCAGAGCTTGCAAGAGGCCGGCACGGAGCCGAGGATCGGCTCCGAACCCATGTGTAAGAACAAACGGCGAGATTGAACACTATCACATTATTCCTGATCAGAAGAGGAATCAGAAGAAATGGAAATCTGATCTGAAGATTCATAGTCAGTCTCTTGCCTAGGCCTCTTATCAGGGGGGATGGGAACCCGTAATCAAGTCTTCGGCCATTTTGAGCATCTGTTTTTTGGGCATAGAGGCCTGACCACGTGGCTCTTGAGTTTGTTTCTTTGCTTTAGAAGGTGCTTTAGTCTTTGCCTTTGAAGCTGAAGTTGGTTTAATGTAAAGATGTTTAGGTCTGAATACACCCTCAGAAGCCGGTGCCTGCTCAGCGGCTCCAGACCCATCTGAAGGAATAGTATCCAAGGCTCCAGTACCTTGAGTTTCCAGTGGCATGGCCGACTCCACGTGGGAGTCATTAGTGGCCTGCGACTCTAAAGTAGCAGGAGTCAGGGGCTGCGAAAGCGCCTCACTGAGAACTGGCGAACCAGCAACTGGCTTAGGGGAAGCTTCGTCGGTTTTGGGCCTCGCTGGTCTCTCTCTCTCCTTTTCTTTGCGTTTTTTGTGAATTCCAGTAGTCGGATGGCTATCCGACGACATTTCTGGATAATTAAACCGGCGTCCAAAATAGTTTAAAGCAAAAATCATACTGACGCTTAACAGTGCGTTGGTTAAATCTAGCACAAAACCAACCACCAGAAACGTTGTGATCAGGGCCTAGGCAAGGAATACAGTAAGAATGAAAATCCTTATGAGGTATTTGCTTTCCACAAGAAATACAATTATTTACTTTTTCTGACATCAGTCTGGAGCAAGAAAAAAGTTTCCCCAAAGGGGTACTTAGCTTTATTGAAGACTCTGGATCTGAAACTCGAAAACTAAAATCTCAGGAGTCTGCCAACCGGCACTTGCTTACTGCTTCTGCTTCGGGCACCGCGCGGAAAGACTAAAGAAAATGGCGTCGGATGCTTCTTTTATATCCCTGATGACCTGACGTCAGGGAAGGGGCGACAGCAGCCGACGCAGGACCCAGGACTTTGGAATTCAGGCCGACTGAGGGCAACCTACCAGCAGGATTACCCAAATGTAATGACTGCAACAGTGAAACACGAAGAACATCTTGTTCTTACACCTCTTACAAACCAAATATTGCTGCTGTTTAAAAATGAACTGATTAGAAAACCTAGGGTACAAATTTATTAATAATTATGTTTCCTATTGCCTACACAAATGAATGTTTGATATCTTTTGACACTCAAAGAAGGGTGACATACTGGAATAAATTTCTCTCAGCTAATAAATAAGTTCTGTAGACGATCTGATCAGCAGATACAGTTTGCAAAATTGCAATTGGCTGGACATCCAAACTTCTAAGGATTTTATAAATACTCAGCTCGTACTCTCAGAGGTATACAATAAGAGTAACTTAAAAACCTTGGACTTTATCTCAACAATTAATAGCGCACCCAAGAACACTTCATACATATCTGTTATTTATAACATTCTTAGAAATGATTTTAGCAAAACAGCTGTTTCTTTTTGGAAGTTAAGTGAAGTTAATAAACACGCATTCTCAGAATAAAGATAAAAAAATTTGTTTACAGGTCGGTGAAGGAATCCACATTTTCCCTGTTTTGGAGTGTACACACATGGAAATTTTTACAGAGATACTTTTTCACCCACATAGACTAGCAATAATATACAAGAAAGATGAAATGCTGGAGATGTGGACACCCTGATGCTGACTGGATACATGGTTGTTTTGGTTAGACTTTAAATATCTTTGTAAAGCTCTATGGAAGGACAACTGTATAATTTCTGACTCCTTATCCTTTCAATGTTCCTGAAGTCATTCCTAAAAAAAACAAACATCTTTACTATGGGCTAGCCTCTATATAGCAAGGAAAACTGTTACTAAAAATTGGAAATCCCAATCTACTCGTGTCTTTAAAGTTGAGTTTATTCATCTTGTGAAATACACTTGTAAGAATGAGATTGCTACTACAAAAGCAAGGGCTAACATCATAACTCGTCATTTAATTGTTTGGACAGAACTGTCAGAGTAATATTAAGTGTTCTATGTATATTGCTTTTTTAATTGTTATGGACATTGTATATAGTTAGTTTTTTTCTTACTACACTGTTAAGTTATTGCGTTATAAAATGAATAAAAACATTTTGAGGAAAAAAAAGAGGCACAACAGAGATTTCTAGGTCTGACTGGACAGTAAAACCTTTGAGCTTTGAATTTTTAAATTTCTTTCCCAGCTGCTGAGGGACGTCTGACTGAGAAACTTTGGAAGCCACCCTATCCCACGCAAGTTTTTTCAGTGTTTGACACCAAGTATATTTTGAAAACATATAAACAGCTTCTAAGGATGTACCACTAAGTTCTCACTCATCTTTGCAGACTTACAGTGTGAGAAGTAGGTACACAAGCTTCGGTACTCTGAGACATATGGTATGTATGGCATAATACTTCCCATACGTTATTAATACTGCACCAGTGATTAAGGAAGGATATCACATAGTATTTCAACTGTGCTGAGCCTTCTACCAAGGTATCTTTCTTACAGGTTTTTACTTGGGCAATAAAGCCAGGATTTAGTATGGTTATTAAAGCTGAATCTAGACATCAAAAAGAAAAAGCAGTTTGACAGATTACTTAGTCTTTCACTTCTCTTTCAGTCTCTTAAAGATACCTTCCTCAGGAGGTCCAAAGAGGAGGTTCTTACTCAAGGAGGCATTTATATATATAGATTTAAGTTGGGAAAAATGTACTGGATAGTAAAGACGTGCAGTCTCGTTACACAAACATTTTACATGTTCATGGGATGAAGGCCCTTAAGTATTTTTTTAGGGGACACCTCTTTATCTAGTTATGTATATGAGCTTAAGTTCTGTTTAAAAATAAATTTATTTTTAACAAAGAAATACATTTTTCTTCAAGTACAAGGTACGGTTATGGGGGCATCCTTTGCCCCCATGTATGCCAGTCTAATGATGGCTTTTTTTTTTTTTTTGAAATTAAGAGTATGTTTGGTCTTTCTTTCTTTAAAAAAAACACGTCATTAGGTATTTTAGATACATAGATGATTTGATTTTTGTTTGTCGGGGAGGTAATGATCAGGTAATATTTTTCATTGAGCAGTTGCACAATGACCAGTTTGGTCTTAAGTTTAGTGGCTTACAGTTAAGTGAGACAGTCAATTTTTTTAGATTTGGAATTGTGGGGTGCAAACAGGATTCGTTGGTAGGAAAGTTCACAGAAAGTTCAAGAGGGTTCACATTTCCTACATGTTTCCAGCAGTCACCCCCCCCCCACTTGATTTCATCTTTACCATACACTGAGTTTCTGAGAATAAGTAAGTTGTGTAATGTAGATAAAGATTTTGAAGAAGAAATACAAGATTCAGTTAAAATGTTTACACACACGGGACATGACAAGACAGAAGTGTTAGAAACTTTAAATGGAGTTAGAATTAAGCGTTATAAATGTGAATATCTAAACTCAGTAAATACACATAATGAGGGACTTCCATTTATTGAGTTGATAGATTTTGACAAAAGAAGATGTAGGGGAGATGCAGAAAATAACTGTGCCAACCACACTGGTAAGATGATTTACTTTATGACTATTTACAATGTACTAAGTCAACAGACTAAGCAAATGTCACATTGCTACTGGCCTATGTTGTTCATAGATGGTATTTTGAAACAATGTTTAATAAACCTTTGATTTCTTATAAAAAGGGCCGTAGTATTTCTGATATAATAGTGCACAGTGAAGTTCAAATTCCTGAAGTATGAATACATAGATTATTTTAAGATATGGCACTTTTAGGTGTAGGAAATGCTCTATTTGTCTTCATGTTGTAAAGAAGTTTTCTACTATTAATTCTACAATTTTTTTTCAAAATGGATGTTATACTTGCAATACAGAAGGAATTGTGAATATTTTGAAATGTCCACGTAATAAGTTTTACGTAGGTGAAAGTAAACGAAAATTTAAAGTGAGTCTTCAAGAGCATATAAGGGACATTAACTGTTATAGTCCTTTAGCTATGCATTTTAAAGAATTTCATGCAAGTAATTTTAAACTGCTGCAAGGTTGTGTTTTAGAACAAGTGCGGTCTATTTTTTTAGATCCTGTAGAAGAAAAATTGTTGTAGAAAGAAGCACTTTTTACTATGAAATTTGATACCTTGGTTCCCAAGGGTTTAAACACAGATCTTAACTGGAAGTATATGATTTAATTAATTGTTTGACTGAATGAGTGAGTGTATTTATACATCTTGAATGATTAACAGCCGAGGCGCTAGACTGTGTGAAGAGGGAATACATTTTTTTGCTTGAAGACTGTGCCTTCCTTTTGTGGTTCCAAAGCTTGTGTTATACTCTTCCAAGCTGGCCCATATACACCCAAGCAGTCAAATTTTAGTCACTGCTAGCACTGGCAGACCTCTGATACAAATGTCATCAAGCAAATGCAATTGTTTTTAATGAATCGAAAAGACTTGTTTAAATTTGGAAGCTTGCTAATAACAATGGCAGACTATATGTGGTGGTCAACCATTATAGGTCTGCATCCCTTATTTTAGCTGTAAATAACTTGCGTATTTAAATCAGCTAACAACTTAGTACAGTACTGGAACTTTCTTACAAGTTTTTACTACAGTAATAAAGCCAGGATTTATTATGGTTATTAAAGCTGAATCTAGGTGTCGGGGGGGGGGGGGGGGGCAGTTTGACAGAATACTTAATGTTTCACTTCTCTTTCAGTCTCTTGAAGACACCTTCCTCAGGAGGTCCAAAGAGGAGATTCTTATTCAAGGAGGCATTCAGAGGCTCAAGCCCTCAAATGGTTTATCAGGTCAGGTCTAGGTTCATCAGCCAGGCATACCTACAGACAACAGACCCTGCACGCTGCTACCCTACTTGATGCATCAATTTTATCAAAGCCACATTTCCTGGAGTGAGAGGGTGCACAGCTAAAGCACCCCCCCCTAAGGTCCTTATCTAAAATTCCCTGTACTTAGACTCTCATTCCTTCCACCAGGGTTTGCCAGTAAGCAAGTAGGTCTGCCAGTTTAAGGCTCTGAAGGAACTGTATACTTCCTTCCCAAACCTGTTTAGTACTTTACGCTCCATCATTGTGAATGGTGATCCTTAATGAAGACAGAAAGGATCCCATGCAGACTTAACTAAAGACCTGTCTTCAATATGCTGGTGTTTTTCCCCATATTGCTTAGCTGAGTGGCTGTGCTCAAGTGACTGGTTCTCAGAGGCCCTAGCTGATATCATCATGGTGAACAGCAAGACACGTAAGAACATTTGAACTGCAAACTTGACCCTTTTTTTAGTGTTCTTAGGGAGAAACAAGTACAATGTTGACAGAAGTCCAAGTCACGCTCCTGGCCAAGACAAAAAACACTGCTGGAATTTTTATGGGGAATCTGTTTCTAGTAAAATTTGTAATTACTGACTTACATAAAATATTGTGTCAAGAGTCACTACTGAATAATAAGTAGCAGTTATAGAGTACGAAAAAAAAAACCCTAGGTGATGTTTATCTGTCCCCTGAAAGCAGGACTACTGACAATGCTGTAAAACTACATAGTGCACTGGAATGCGACAAGCAAAATCTAAGGACAGCATTGGCCATTCCTCTTATAAGACGCAACGGTGAGGAGACGGACAAAGCCACTGGAGGAACCAGTGCTCTGTAAGTTAGGCATGCCAAGGGATAACTACAAGCAGGATATTCCCACTGATCAGGACTGCAACACTGAATAATACAATGAGCATCTATCAAACTTGGTAAAACACACTCTGCTGTCCATATAATTCTAAAGGGCACATCAAGTCATTCTGGTAAAATCAGTATGTGAGGAAATAGAAAATATCAATATGAGGCTACAGCAATCAAGTTTTTTGAAGGCTGGACATGGGTCATACCCATAAGAACTAATCCTATGACCCTTTAACTTTGGTTTCCTCATCCTGGTGACTTTCTGTGGAAGAATAATCTACAAGGCTGCGTAGTTCTCAAATAGCCAGATAATAAAGGTGACACGCAAGCCGATTATTACGATGTGCTTGACCCATAAGCACAAAAGTCAGAGAGAAATGATATGTGTTAGGAATTTGCATCTCTAGTTCTATGAGAAAATGTTTGTGAAAAAATTTAAAACTGTGAAGAAACCAAAGTATAAACTTGCAAGTTCTCCTGCAAAGCAGTGAGAAAGATCTGAAGATACTACATTGAGAGCATTAAGGAAGCATCCAAGAGGACAGTCTCACACTGCTGAAGGGGAATGATTCCATCCTACCATGTGCTGTATTACAGGTAGTCCTAAAAATGAATCCTAACAGTAGAATTTGACAATAAAGAAGTTATGTATTTACCATAACGTTCCATCTGAGTGGTCTATCTTTATCTCTGACAGATGGGTTAGACTCATATCGGAACCAACTCAGCTGTTACTACAGCTCGCACCAGCCCAAACCTCTCAAGCTTCACCTCTACCCACAAATCCACGCTCACAGTTACCTCAGATAGAGTTTGCAGAAAAGCATATAAACATATACACTAAGAGGGAGCCACCACTGATCCCGGGAACTATTGACCTATTAGCCTGACGAGCCTGGTCTGCAAGGCCATGAAACGTATCATCATGGAACTCATAAACAAAGACATTGGTAACCTCCAAACTCTGGATCCCACCCAGTCAGGTTTGTGAAAGGCAGATCATGCCTCCTCAACCTGATCGACTTCTTTGAAGCAGTCACCAAAGCCGTGGATGAGGGTAAGGTGGTTCACACAGCCTATCTTGACCTCGCCAAGGCTTTCAACATCATCCCCCATTCTGGAATTATAGCTAAACTCACTAAATTAGGTATAAATCCTTACGTCACAGGATGGGTTGCCAACTGGCTCACTGTGACAGAACCCACATTGTAAAAGTTGCAGACTCCAAATCTGATCTCAAGGCAGTGACAAGTGTAGTGCCACAGGGTTCCGTCCTGGGACCTCTCCTGTTTGGTATCTACTTCTCTGAAGTACAGGCTAACACAGAAGGCCTCTGGCTGACGAAGTTCGCAGATGACTGCAAACTAGGAGCCATAGTCAAGTTCCCAAATGATGTGGACATCCTACAGAAGGGCCTCACTGAGACAGATGCCTGGTGTCAGAACAATGGCCTCAAGCTCAATGCCAAAAAGTGCAGTGTCATCCCCTTTGGTAAAAACTTTGTACCCATGAACTACCACATAGGCAGCAATCTACTTAACACTGAATGCGTGATAAGAGACCTTGGGACCCAGGTGGACAGTAGTCTCTCCTTTGATAGTCACATCGCCACAGTAGTCAGTAAGTCATTTTACATGGCACACCTAATCATAAAAGGGTTCTCATCCAGGAAAAAAGAGGTCATTGTTCCCCTCTACTCGACACTCATTAGACCCATTACAGAGTACAATGCCCCTTTTGGACTGTACCTCACAAGACATCTGCAGCAGCTGGAAAGGCCACAGAAGTACCTCACAATGAGGATTACTGGCCTCAAACAAATGCCCTACACTGACCATCTCAAAAAACTCCAGCTTTACTCCATAGCATATCGCCTACTCAGAGGTGATCTCTGCCTAACATATAAAGCTATGTCAAACCCAGAGTTGTTGGACATGCTACACCTAAAGAAATCCCAATCCTTCCAAGCTACACGCTCTAGGGACCTAAACCTTGTCACCACAATAAACAGGACACGCTGGAGGGATAGACTCCTGTCCCAGAGACTTCCTATACTCTGGAACAAGCTACCCATCTATGTCAAGCAAAGTTCTTCATTAGCACTCCAAGAAAAATCTGGATGAGTGGATGGGAAATAGGAAATACACCCCGGGGATCACTTCTGTGTCTCTGCTGGACAGTGGCACAGGAAATATAACTTCCTTGGGTTGCGTAAGCTATGGTACCTTGCTGGCTAGGCTTACGTAGGCCCTTGGGCCGATAGCCTAGTACCTACCTATGAACCTATATATACACACATGTATATAAATAACTGAAGCCCAGATGGAAGCCATATCTACTGTGCTTGAAAAAAAATCACAATACTTCATGGATATATAATGCATTCCACCAAAATATCTTTTAAGGTCGGGGAATGGAGGGAGGGGAGTCGAGGATAAATTAAAACAGGCAACACAGATGGAATGTTATGGAAAGTACATAACTTATCTGATGTTGTCAATCTTCATTTTATCTTTGACAGATGGGACAGAGTCCCCAGCTACCTAAACTCTTGGGTGGACTTACAAAGGATATTCCTGAGCACCATCGACTCAAAGGATGATCTTCCCCTAGAGACCAAGTCCAATTTGCAATGAGTAATAAAAGGTATTGGAAGAAGCCCATGTAGCTGCTGCACATACATCATCCATCAAGGCTCTAGATTGGAAAACTGCCAAGGTGGCTATATACCTTGTAGAATGTGCTTTAACTGGCTTAGACAAAGTTAATTTAGTCTCATCATAAATAAATGAAATGCAGTCTTTCAGCCATTTAAGCCAGAATTACCTTGCTGTCTGCCTTATCCAATTTTCCACTGGAAAAACAAATAGCTGATTTGATTTTCGAATCTCTTTTCTTCTGGGAAGACAGAAACATAATTGTCTATGAACAAGTAAATGTAATGCATATTCCCCTTTGTTGGAGGAATTTGGAAAGAAAGCTGGTAAATTAATAGTTTGATGGATGTTAGCTTCTAATACTACCTTGGGTAGAAAGGAGGGGGTTTGTTTGTGGAAAATCAGATAAGGGGGTTCAGACAACAAGGCCTTGATCTCTGAAACCCTCCTGGCAGAGGTAACTGCTACCAAAATAAAGAAGTTATGTGCCTACGTTCCATGTTTGTTGTCCTTCATCTCGCATTCCTTCTTGCTGGTTGGGGTTCAGAGCCTATCCTCGGCTCCGACTCGGCCGATTTACTATAGCTCCAGAGCTTTTACTGGCTCGAGGCCAACCCCTATCCCAACATGCCTAGCGGTAGCTACCCAGATCTCGTTTGTAATAGCCCACACCAGACATACATAGTAAAAAACAATTTTGTTTACTAAGCTCGTCAGCATTTAAGAAAGGAAGGAAAGAGGAACAAAACAAAGCATGGTTAACTAACCTGGTATGTCAGCAGAAAACTCAGCCAGTGTAACCAATAAAGGAACTCCTCTTGAACTTCCAGGAAGGGGGAAGGAGAGTGGGATGCAAGAAGGAAGGCGAGATGAAGGACAACAAACATGAAACATTACGGTAGGTACATAATTTTTTTATGTTATGTTGTCCCATCTCGCCTTCGTTCTTGCTGCTTGGGACAGTGTCCCCACAGCACATTGTTCTTGGGTGGCTCACTGGAACAAACTCTTCAGGACCGTGGAACCAAAGGATGCCCTATTCCGGGAGACCACATCCACTTTGTAATGAGTGATAAAGGTATGAGGATTTGCCCATGTTGCTGCTGCACAGATTGAATCTAAAGGCAATTTAGCCTGGAAGGCAACAGAGGTGGCTAAGGCCCTGGTTGAAGGTCCTATGGGCCTTCTTGGAAGCATCTTTTTACGCAAATCATATGGAATAACGGATCGTGTCCAACAGCCATTTGATACGGTCACTTTTGAAACTGGATAACCTTGTTTATTGTCAGCAAAGGATACAAACAATTGGTCTGATTTTCTAAGGTCTTTGGTCCTGTGTAAATAAAAATGTAATTGTCTATGACATCCAATTGATGGACTCTATACTCTGTCTTGTGGCCGTAATTGGAAAAGAACACAGGAAGGTCAATGGACTGACAAGTTATACTCTGAACATACCTTTGGCAAGAAGGAAGGATTGGTCCTAAGAGAGAGACTATCTTTGTGAAAAATGAGATACGGCAGGCGAATAGACAAAGCATGTAATTCAAAAACCCGTCTAGCTGAGGTTATAGCAACCAAGACAACGGTTTTCCAAGACAGAAATTACAGGGGACAAGATGTTGCGGTTTAAAAGGTGGCAGAACTATAGAGGCTAAAACCAAATTTAGGTCCTGGGGGGGGGGGGTTCTCTTACCAGACGCCGTAAAAGAGTTGCACCTCGTAAGAATGCCCTGCACAACTTATCGGACATGTTAGACCCCAAGTCTCCTACATGAAAATTGGAGATGGCACCAAGTTGGACCTTAACAGTAGCTGCAGCTGCCCCTCTTTCGAAGGTTTCAGTCAGAAAGTCAAGAATCTTGTGAACAGGAGCAGTGAAGGAATCAGTGTCATTACTCTTCTCCCAATAAGAGAACCTCTTCCATTTGCTAGTGTAAATCCTCCTGTTAGTAGGGCTTGTGAGAGGACACTAGGATGTGCTGTACAGCAGGGGAAATGTTCGGGAGCCTGGATAAGACTGGAAGTGGGGGAACCAAGCAGTCAGCTTGAGAGTTTGGAGGGAAGGATGAAGCCTGCCCGAATGATGCGTCAGGAGGTCCAGAACTGGGTCCAGTATCCAAGGCTCCAGTTGAAGATGATGGAGAAGAAATGGGAACCATATCTAATGAGGCCAGTAAGGAGCAATGAGGATGAGTTTGCAACCCAGCGACTATGCTTTCTGAAGTACCTTTGGAATTAGAGGGAAAGGTGGAAAGGCATAGAGTAGTCCCAGAGGCCAATCGTGAATAAGTGCATTCCTGGGTGACTGTCACGGAGGGGGAAAGGCCAGTTGTGTACACTTACCATAAATGTAGATGTTCGCATGTATTCACTGTTGCAGTCATTACATTTGGGTTATCTGCCTGCAGGTAGCCCTCAGCCGGCCTGAATATCAAAGTCTTGGATCCCTGTGTCGGATGCTGTCTCTTCTTTCATGATGTCAGATCGTCAGGGGTATAAAAAGTACAGTTTTGTACCGACCATAAATGTAGATGTTCGAGGATCCACATTGCTGCAGTCATAACCTGTGGGTAGTCCGCTGTCCTCGGTCGGCCCGAATACCAAAGTGTTAGGCTGGCGTCGGTCATGGTCGCTCAGATCTGACGTCAGTACGCCGTGGTACTAAAGCGCAGGACCGACGCCATATCCTCAGTCTTTCTTGCCCCAGATGTCAGAAGGCCTAAAAAAGAAAGGCCATAGCCAAAAATAGAAAAATACCCAATCACCAAAGTAGAAACAATAGGTACCCCACAAGCCACACAGCCACCCCAAACTACAGAGGGGAAGGAGGGAGGGTAAATTGGACTGCAGCAATGTGGATCCTCGAACATCTACATTTATGGTAGGTACAAAACTGTACTATGTTCTTCGTCTCACATTGCTGCAGTCATAACCTGTGGGTAGAATCCCAAAGCAAAGGTAAAGGGAGGTTGGCAAAATCAGAAAGCATTAGGAGCTGCTAACATGCCCTGTAAAACTGCAGTGGCAAACCCAGCCCTAGATTTGGAATAAAGAGGAAGATGGTAATGTTTAGAAAAAGTGTGCACTGAACTCCAAGTAGCTGCCTCCAAAATATCTTTAGTAGCTACTCCCCTTAAAAAAGCAGTAGAAGTGGCAGTCGCCCTAGTGGAATGAGGTCTGATTCCAGCCGGAACCTCCTTACCATGATGAGAACAACAAAAAGCAATACAATGACCAATCCACTTAGAAATAGTTTGTTTTGAAACAGGTTTTCCTTGTGAACCCAAGGCAAAAGAAATGAATAACTGTTGAGACTGCCTGAACCCTTTAGTTCTGCTCAAATAATAACGTAACTGCCTGTGAATATCCAAAGAGTGCAAAATTTTTTCCCCTTTATTTTGGGGATCAGCATAAAATGTAGGCAAATGAATAGATTGGTTTAAGGCCACATTAGAAACAACTTTAGGCATAAAAGTAGGGTTAGTACGCAGGGATACCCTATCCTTATGGAATATCAGGAAGGGTTCAACTGCCATTAGAGCCTGTAATTCAGATACCCTTCTAGCAGACGTAATGGCCAACAAAAAAGCAGTCTTCCAAGACAAAAACTTCAACTCCGAAGTAGCTGCAGGTTCAAAAGGAGGTAAAGTGAGCTTTTCCAACACAAAATTGAGATCCCAGGAAGGAGTAGGAGCTCTGCGTGGGGGTCTTATGTTCTGTGGCGCTCTAAGAAATTGCTTAAACAAAGGGTGAGAGAATAATGGTGGGTCACAGTCATAGTGAGCAGAAATGGCTGCAGCATGAACTTTTACAGAGGAGAAAGACAAACCCTTGTCTAATAATTCTGTAAGATACTGAAGTGAAACACTCAAATTAGGCACTGAAACATCAAAGCTCTTTGTTTTGCTCCAAAGAAAAAATCTCCTCCATTTATCAGCATAAACTTTCCTTGTACTAGGCCATCTGGCCTCCAAAATGACATTCAAAACTTGTTGAGGAAGCTGACCCCCAGGGTCTAAAACAGAATACGCCAGGCTGTCAGATGCAGGGACTGAATCCTGACATTGCGGAAATGATTGCTTGCCTGGGACAAAAGGTGTGGAATTGATGGCAAAGGCCAAGGAGGCTCCCGTACTAAACTCCTCAGCCGAGGGTACCAGTGCTGACGTGGCCAATCTGGAGCTATTCGAATCATGCAAGGCTTGTCCTGTCTGACCTTCAAGAGCACCTTGGGAAGGAGAGGCAGAGGAGGAAAGGCATAGACGTGAAGGTTGTTCCAACTGAATGATAGAGCATCCACTTTCCAAGCTTTTGGGTGAAACATCTTTGTGCAAATCTTTGGCAGTTGGAAATTTAGTGGAGAAGCAAACAGATCTATGTCTGGAGTCCCCCAAGCCACCGTCAACTGTTGAAATACATGAGGATCCAATTTCCACTCGTGGGGATCCACCATCTGTCTGCTCAAAACATCTGCTAAGGAGTTCTGTGCTCCTGGCAGAAACCTTGCCTGAAGAGTGAGGTGCAAACTGAGAGCAGTCTCCCACAAAATCATAGCTTGTCTGCAAAGAAGGTATGAATGAGTTCCCCCTTGCTTGTTGATGTACCACATGACTGTTGTGTTGTCTGTTTGAATCAACACCTGTCCTGGTTGAAGTAGATCCTTGAAAGCCATCAGTGCAAATTGGACTGCTAACATCTCCTTCATGTTGATATGCAAATGTTGTAGTCTGGGAGGCCACGTGTCTTGAACCCATTTCCCATTGAAGTGTGCTCCCCAAGCCATGTCTGAGGCATCTGTCGTTAAGATCTGACTCACCTCTGGTCGGGTCACAGAGAGTCCCTTGTTTAGGTGACATTCCTGAGCCCACCACAAAAATTCTCTTTGGATGCAAGGTATTATCTGAATGACAGTGTCCAAATCATGGCAGTGTTGAGTCCATACGCTTTTGAGATACCATTGTAGCTTCCTCATATGCAGTTTGGCATTGGGAAGCACCAGAATACAAGATGCCATGAACCCCAAGGCGTGAAGGACTGTCCTTGCAGTCAGCCTGGACCGTAGAGATAATTGCTGGAAGTAAAGGGAGAGATTTCTTTGTTTGTCCGGGGTCAAAAACGCCATCTGAGAGGCTGTATTCAGTCTCACACCCAGAAAGCACATGTCCTGAGAGGGTACTAGACTGGACTTTGTTTCGTTCACAGAATACCCTAGGCACCTAAACACTGCCATAACATACTGTAGATGGTGAAGTAACTTGACTTTGTCTTGAGCAAGAATCAGGCAATCGTCCAAATAAGGATAAATTTGTATTCCCCTTAATCTTAAGAAGGCTATCACCGGAGCCAGGACCTTTGTGAACACCCTGGGCGCAGTAGATAAGCCAAAGGGCAATGCAGAGAACTGATAATGAAAAGTACCAGCCCGAAAATGCAGGAACCTCCTGCAGCTGGGCCTGATAGGAATGTGAAGATAAGCCTCTTTGAGATCCAGAGTTACCATCCAGTGATCTTTGCCTAGCAGAGGCAGAAGCTGCTGCAAAGTTAACATCTTGAATTTTGGAATGTCCAGGTATGTGTTGAGAATAGACAAATCCAGAATTGGCCTCCAAGTGTTTCCTTTCTTTGGTACAAGGAACAGGCGAGAATAAAATCCTAGGCCTACTTCTGACGGAGGGACCCCCCTGGATAGCCCCCATTTTTAAAAGTAAAGAAATATGTTTGCGAGCCTCCAACTTTTGCTGAGGAGGAACGTCTGGCATGCCTTTGAAAGGAGGCAAGGTGTGAAAATAAAACTTGTAGCCTCGATCTATAATGTCCAACACCCATTTGTCCTGGGTGACTAAAAGCCAATTTTGCTTGAAAAGTGCCAACTTTCCTCCCAGAGGAGCTGCCAGACAGGAGGGATCTGGCAGCTGGAGATACAGGTCATTGGGTCTGTTTACGAAAAGGCTGACCCCTGCCCTCACCTGAAGATTGTGCAGGAGAACTCCACGTCCTAGGCCTGAAAGAACCCTGAGCATGAGCTCTGCCCCTACCACGTCTAGATCTGCCCCTAGACTGTAAATCAGAAGAAGGATAAGCCCATCCCTTAGCAGGCCAATTTCTGCTAAACTTAGGGGGCTGCACCTGTAAAAATTCCTTAACTGTCTGCATGGACTTAGCTTTGTCTTCCATTTTCTTCAAAACCGACTCCACAGGAGAACCAAACAGAACTTCAGATTGAAGGGGAGCATCCAAAATTCGAGCTTTAACATGCTCTGACAAATTCTGATCCTTAAGCCAGGCATGCCTACGAATAACTGAACCAGTGGCAGCCACCCTGGAAGAAGCCTGAAGAGCATCAAAGCCACACTGCAAAGAATGCTTACCCACCTGATCAGAGGCATGAACTAAATCTTGCAATTCCTTACACTCTATACCCTCTGCCAAAGCATCTACCTTAGTTTTTAACTGACCTAAGAGAAAATTTTGGTACTTCAGCATATGAAACTGGCAATTCAAAGCCCTCATCGCTAGAGTGGAAGAGGTATACACTTTTTTACCCCACCTATCCAAAGCTCTAGAATCTTTATCCAGAGGAACTGGATTCTTTACAACAGAAGCCCTGACACCCTTAGGTCCCTGGCTAATAGTTTCCGGGTCAGCTCTTGGGCTCTTATACAAATATTTATGAGCCTCTGACACTCTGTAATACCTGTCTGGCTTAACAGGGGCAGGAGGTAAAGAATCAGGATTAAGGGAAGCTTCAGAGAACACATCCTGAACAACATCCAAAACAGGGGGAATAGCCAAGGGCCTATGCTGTGGTAAAAAATTCCCTAAGCCTCTTTCGAGAATCTGAGAAATCCTGACCTTCCCACTTAAAATGCTCCCTCATGGAATGCAGGGTTTCAGAAAAAGAAAAATCCTCTGGAGGGGAAGCAGAAGGACATGAATCCTCTGCATCTGAATCAGAATAAGGAGGAAAATCCTGAATGTCCTCAGCCGAAGATTCAGAGTAATCTGAGGAATGCTCCAATTCTTCCACCTCTGGCTCCACCCTAGGCCTCTTATCCGGAGGGGGCATAGAACCCCTGATTAAAGTAATCAAATCTTCTGCCATTTTCAGCATATGCTTTTTAGGTACAGAACCTGCAGAACTAGGGCTGACTCCAGTGGTAGACAAACCAGGCCTGACCTTGGAAGGTGCCTTAGTGACAGAAGTAGAAGGCCTAACCACCTTATGCAAAGAAGGGACTACAGAGACTTGAGAGGCCCCCTCAGCCTGACCTGACTCCTGAGAGGCCACATCCTGCAAGATTAAAGGCTCCCCCTGAGATTCAGCTGAAACCTCGGCTGGATCCACAGATTCCACCGTAGTTTCCATAGAACCGGCGTCCGTAACGGACGACTCATCCTGCTTGGACTTTAACGATTTTTCTTTACGCTTCTTAGCGGTAGCAGGCGTCGGAGGATCCAACGGCATATTGTAGTTACACCGCTTACCGAAGACAAGTCTAGCACAATCTAACCTGCGTTTAATGGTGCGCTTATTAAATCTAGCACAAAAGCGACACCCGACTACGTCGTGCTCAGGCCCCAAGCAAGGAATACAGAGAGAGTGGTAATCCCTATGAGGTATCTGTTTCCCACAAGAAATACAATTATTTACTTTTTCTGACATCCGGATTTAACTGAGGCAAGAAAAGACAAAAACATTCCCCAACGGGGTACTTAGCCCAACTTGGTCTTCGGTCTGAAACTCAGAATACGAAAATTTCAGGACGCCGAACGGCACTTGCAAACGCTGCTTCTGCTTCGGACCATGCGGCAAGAAAGACTGAGGATATGGCGTCAGTCATGCACTTTAGTACCACGGCGTACTGACGTCAGATCTGAGCGACCATGACCGACGCCAGCCTAACACTTTGGTATTCGGGCCGACCGAGGACAGCGGACTACCCACAGGTTATGACTGCAGCAATGTGAGACGAAGAACATCATGCAGCCGATGCCATTACATCAGGTTTTTCTTGCCCCAGATGTCAGGTGCCCCCATAACGGGAAGCAATTGTATGTTAGGTTACACCTCCAATAAAAAGCAAATGCACCAGAAAGCTGAAATACACTAAACAAGAAGAAAAGTACAGCCAAGAGAAGTAAGGGGGCTGGAGGGAGGGTAACCAGGACTGCAACAGTGAATACGCTCGAACATCTACATTTATGGTAAGTGTACACAACTGTACTATGTTCTTCGTGTTTCACTTCTGCAGTCATTACATTTGGGTTGATGCTCAAAGCTAAGGAAAGGAGAATGAAGTTAGAGAGCATTAGGACCAGCTATTAAGCCCTGCAAGACTGCAGTGGCAAAACCAGCTCTGGATTTAGAAAAAATAGGCATGTGGTAATGCTTGGTGAAGGTATGTACACAGCTCCAGGTAGCAGCTTCTAGGATGTCCCTGGTAGGGACACCTCTGAGAAAGGCTGTAGAGGTAGATGCAGCCTTGGTGGAATGTGATCTTATCCCCTGTGGGGTAGGTTTTCCATGGTGCTTATAGCAGAAATGAATGCAATGGGCTATCCACTTAGAAATGGTTTGCTTTGAAATGGCCTTCCCCTCTGACCCTGCAGCAAAGCCAACTAGCAGCTGTTCAGATTTTGGGAGGCTTTGTCCTGTCCAAATAAAATCCAAATTGTCTGTGCACTTCCAAAGAGTGCAGTATTCATTCTCCTTTGTTCTGTGGATTAGGGAAAAAAGTAGGCAAATGAATGGACTGATTAAGGGCCACACTAGACACCACCTTGGACATAGAGAAAGGATTGGTCCTGAGGGACACCCTGTCTGCATGGAAGATGATGAAGGGCTCCACTGCCATGAGTGGCCTGTAATCCATACATTCTTCTTGCCAACGTGATGGCTAGAAGGAAGGCTGTTTTCCAAGAAAGGAATTTCAACTCTGCAGTTGCAGCTGGCTCAAAAGGTGGTAAAGTGAGCTTTTCCAATACAAAGTTAGGTCCCAGGCTGGAGTAGGGGCTCTCCTGGGTGGTCTTAAATTTTTGGCCCCTCTGAGGAATTGCTTTAGCAGGGGGTGAGAGAAGAGAGGTGGTTCAGTATTCTAATGTGCTGAAATGGCAGAGGCATGAATTTTAATTGACGAGAAGGAAAGCCCCTTGTGGAGCATTTAAGTACAGAAGAATATGCAGTAAGCTGGGCACCGTTGTGCCCATCCCCAGAGTCTGGCTCCAGGAACAGTATCTTTTCCACTTTTCAGCATAGGATTTTTTAGTACTAGGCCTCCTTGCCCCCAGAATGACACCTAGCACCTGCTTACTGAGGGATGCTATTGGAGAGCTCAAGAAATTAGCCAGGCTGCAAGGTTCAGGGTTTGCAGCTGAGGGTGCAGAATCTGGCCCTCCTGCTGGGACAGCAGGGAAAGGGTCTGAGACAGGTGCCATAGTTCCAGCAGTGACATACTGCGCAAGAGGGGGTACCAGTGCTGGCGTGGCCAGTCTGGTGCAATCAGTATTGTCCTTGGTTTGCCCTGTTTGACCTTTAGCAGAACTTGAGAGAGGAGAGGCAGAGGGAGAAAGGCATAAACTGAAAGGCTTTCCCAGGAGAAGGACAGGGCATCCACTTTCCAAGCTTGACTGTGGGAAGTCCTTGTGCAGAATTTGCCCAATTGGTAGTTCAGAGGGGAGGCAAACAGGTCTATCTCCGGATTCCCCCATTTCTTTCTCAAAAGGTTGAATATCTTTGGTTCCAGTTTCCACTCGTGTGGGTCCATGAGAATTCTGCTTAGGTTGTCTGCCAGTGAATTTAACTTGCCTGGCAGGAATTGAGCTTGTAACTGCACTTGATAGCTCAAGGCTGTGTTCCACAGAGCCATGGCTAGTCTGCAGAGAGGGTATGGAGTGGGTTCCCTCCTGCTTATGTACCACATACTGTGGTGTTGTCTGTCTTTACCAATAACTGTCCTGGAAGAATGTGGTCCTTGAAGGAGGTCAGGGAATTCTTTACAGCTAACATTTCTTTTTGATTGATATGCAGGTGCATCTGACTCAGGTTCCACTTGCCCTGAATGCACTGCCCTGCCAAGTGAGCCCCCCCCCCCCCCCATGCATAGTCTGACGAGTCTGTTGTTAGGATTTGGGCGGCAGGGGTAGAGTGAATGGGAGCCCCTTGTTGTGGTAGCAGGCCTCTGCCCACCAAAGGAACTCTGTCTTTATACATGGAATGATAGGAATCATTGATTCCAGGTCCTGAGAAAGTTGACACCATAAGCTTTTTAGATACCATTGTAGTTTCCTCATATGCAGTCTTGCATATGGATTTAGTAGAATGCAAGAGGCCGTGAACCCCAGGGCTTGCAGGAGTTTCCTTGCAGATAGCTGGATCTTTGTGGCCAGTAGTTTGAAGTAGGCTGTCAAATAAACTTGTTTCTCTGGCGTGATGTAAGCTATCTGGGAAGTTGTGTTCAAGCTTGCTCCCAGGAATACAATTTGTTGGCAGGGTACTAGATGAGATTTCTTTTCGTTTATGGTGTTCCCCAGTGAAGTTAGAAGTTTCTTTACAAATGCCAGATGTTTTAGAAGCATGCTCTGGCTTTCTGCCTGAATTAGACAATCGTCCAGGTATGGGTATATTTGAATATTTCTTTGCCTGCAAAATGCAATGACTGGAGCTAGGCACTTTGTGAATACCCTGGGCGCAGTAGATAAGCCAAAGGAAAGTGCAGAGAACTGAGTGCATGGAGCCTGCTCTGAAGCATAGGTATTTCCTGCAAGATTCCCTTATTGGTGTGTGCTGGTAAGCTTCCTTCAAGTCTAAGGCTGCCAACCAGGCATCTTTGCCTAGCAGAGGAAGCAGCTGTTGAAGTGTTAGCATTTTGGATTTGGTATTACCAAAAAGGTGTTTAGAATAGAGAGGTCCAGGATAGGATGCCAGGAGCTGTCTTTTCTGGGTACCAGGAAAAGTCTCGAGTAAAAACCTTGTCCCCTTTCTTCTGCTGGGACAGGCTGAATAGCCCTGAAAATTAGAAGAGAGAGAGAGAGAACCTGCTGTTGAGCCTCTGCCCACTGATTTGGGGGTCGGTCTGGCCAACCATTTGGGGTTGGTAAGGTGTGGAAGTGGAAACTGCATCCTTGGAAAAATACATTTAAAACCCATTTGTCCTGGGTAATGAGTTCCCAGTTTTTTGCATACCGGGCGATCTTTCCCCCCTAAGGGATAACGCAGTTGAGCAGGGCTTGGAAGGTTTAAGGTTAAGTCATTGTGACATTTTTCCAAAGAGGGGTGTCTTAATACTTCCAGCTTTGGCAGTGGGAGCCCCCCACTGCTTAGGCCTGTGAGTACCTTGAGACTGTAGGCTAGGTGGTCTGCTGTTCCTGGATTTGGACTGAGAAGGCCTGGAAGAGACAGGAAAGGACCAATTCTTAGAAGGCCAATGCCTACTAAATCTGGGAGGCTGTACTTGCAGGAAATCTTTAACAGTTTGCATAGATTTAGCTTTTTCCTCCATCTTTTTAAGGACGACTTCTGCTTTGTTGCCAAACAGGCGGTCTTGGCTTAAGGGAGCATCCAGTAATTTAGCTTTAACATGATCTGGCAAATTTTGCTCATTAAGCCAAGCATGCCTTCTAAGAACAGACCCAGTGACAGCAGCCCTGCAAGATGCTTCTAAAGAGTCAAAACCACACTGCAAATTATGTTTACCAACTTGTTCAGCAGAATGCATTAAATCCTGTAATGCTTTATTTTCAGCACAATCAGGAATCAACATAATTTTCTATTTAAGTAGTCCCATAATATGTTGCTGATACTTTGACATCTGAAACTGGCAGTTTAAGGCCCTAATGGCCAAAGGAGCAGAAGTGTATACCTTCTTACACCATCTGTCCAAGGCCCTGGAATCTCTATCAGAGGGAGTAGGGTTTTTGGCAGTAGTAGCCTTAATGCCTTTGGGCCCTTGGGAAATAGTGTCTGGGTCCACAGTAGGATTCTTGAAGAGGAACTTTGTGAGAGGCAGGTACTCTGTAATACCTGTCAAATTTCCTGGGAGCTGGAGGTAAAGTGTCTGGGGCCAGGCTAGATTCCAAGAAGGCATCATCTACAATGTCCAGGACAGGAGGGATAGCTAAAGGCCTGTGCTGAGGGAGGAGTAAGAATTCCCTAAGCCTCTTTTTTGAGTCAGAGTAATCCTGGCCTTCCCAGTGGAAATGCTCCCCAAGAGTGTGCAAGATTTCACCAAAAGAAATCTCTTCTGGAGGGGAAGCAGAAGGAATTGAGTCCTCTGCATCAGAATCCTCATAGGTAGATAAGGCAAATCCTGGTAATCAGAAGAAACAGAAATTTCAGAATCCTGATCAGAAGGAAAATCAGTTCTAGGTCTCAGAGGGTGAAGGCTGGCTTCCCCTAATTAAAGTAATAAAGTCTTCAGCCATTCTTATTTGTTTTTTAGGCATATGGGCCTGACCATGCAGTTTGGACGTCGGTTTTCTAGGCGTGGGTCGAGTTTTAGGCCTTGAAGAAGAAGATGGCGTTGGTTTGAAATGCAAGTCAGTAGGCCTGAATACACCCTCAGAGGCCGGTGCCTACACAGCGACTCTGGACCCATCCAAGGTAGAGACATCCGCAAGTTCCATGGTCGAAGAAGCATCTCACGGCATACCGGACTCCGAACGCGTCCCAGTAGAGGCCTGTGAATCTTAAGTAGCGGGTATCAGGGGCCGCGAAAGCGCCTCACTGAGTACCAGTGACTAGCTTAATGGAAGTGTTGGCAGCTTTGGACCTATGCAGTCTATCTGTCTTTATCTTTACGCTTTTTCGGAATGTCAGTAGTCGGAGGGCTTACCGAAGCTATTTCTGGATAGTTAAACAGAGTACCAAAATAATTTGCTGCAAAAATAAACAGACGACGAATAGTTCGGGAATTGAATAAGGCACAAAACAGACAGCGAGGGGCATCGTGTTCTGGGCCTAAGCAAGGAATGCAGTACAAATGAAAATCTTTAGGAGGTATTTGCTTTCCACAGGTAATGCAATTGTTAACTTTTACTGACATCGGTTTAGATCAAGAAAAAGGATCCCCAACGGGGTACTTAGCTTTTTTGAAGACTTCGGTTCTGAAACTCGAAAATGAAAATTTCATGTGTAGGCCGACCGGCACTTGCAAACTGCTTTCAGCTTCAGGCACCGCGCGGCACTTGCAAACTGCTTCTGCTTCAGGCACCGTGCGGCAAGAAAGACTGATGTAATGGTGTCGGCTGCATGTTTTATACCCCCGACGACCTGACGTTATGGAAGAAGAGACAGCATCCGACACAGGGATCCAAAACTTTGATATTCAGGCCGGCTGAGGGCTACCTGCAGGCAGATAACCCAAATGTTAATGACTGCAACAGTGAAACACAAAGAACATCTAGGGTGAAGTATCTGCTGCATTTGTTGTTTAGGGTAGTGGCAAAAGATCGCAGCATGGTTGGCCCCATTTGCGAAAAATCAAGTCTGCAACTTGTTGCTTCAGGGACCACTCGTGAGGCATGAGAATAGCCCTGCTGAGCCTGTCCGCTATCACGATGGATTTTCCAGGAATGTGCGTCGCAATCTGAAAACATCGCCCACTGCCATACTCGAAGCGCCTTCCGACACAAGGGGTAAGATCTGGTTCCACCCTGCTTGTTGATGTACCATACCACTGACATTGTCTGTCTTAATTGCAATGGTCCCAGTAGGTAGAGAGTCTTGAAGTGCTTGCAACACCAGCAGCACGGCTCTCATTTCAAGAACATTGATGTGCAAATGGTACTCGCAAGGTTGCCACATTACTTTGACAGTCTGTCCCAGATAATGTCCCCCACCCTATCTGGGAGGCATCCGTGGTCACTGTGGCTACAGAATGGGTGTCTAGAAAGGGTCTACCCAGAGTCACCTGGGGGGAAGCAAGCCACCAAACTAGGTCCTTTTAGCAAGATTCCATGATCAAGATCATGTGTGACATTGGTAAATCCTGGAAAGAGCACCGAGTAAAAAGAAGCCACTGTAGGATCCACATGTGGAAGCGTGTCAGTGTAATTGCAGCAGCCATTGAGCCCAAGATTTGCAAAAACTTCTCTTGCCTGAACTCTCACCTTTTTAATGAGAAACGAAACTTGCTGACAAATGGCTGACACCCTGTCTTGAGGCAGTTTTGCTATCACGTGTCTTGTAACTAAGTCTGCCCCTATAAAGGTAACAGACTGACTAGGCAACAAGGCAGGCTATTCGTAGTTTATGGTGATGCCTAACTGGGAACAAGACTGGATTGTGTAGTCCCGTGCTTTGATCAGGTGATGCTCGGTGGTAGCAGTGAGGAGCCAGTCGTCTAGATATGGAAACACCTGGAATCCTAGATGCCTCAGGTGAACCGTGACCACTGCCATACACTAGAACACCCTGGGGCTGTGGTGAGACCAAAGGGCAGGGCTCTGAACTGATAATGACTGGCTCCCAGCCGGAAGCATAGGAATCTCCTGGATTGCCTGCCCAATTTTGTGTGGTAGTACGCATCCTGGAAATCTATGGAGCACATCCAATTGTCCTGACCCAAGCCAGCTTGCTGAGATCCAAAATGGGTCTCCAGTCCTGTGTCTTTTTGGAATTAAAAGAACCTCGAGTAAGTTCTGGATCCAATTTGGTCTGCAGGGACTTCTTGGATGGCTCTTTTTTCTAGCAATCTTTGCACCTCTAGGATTGCGTGATCCCGAAGACTGGGTGGAACATCTGGGATAGAACTTTTTTTTTTTGAGGCGGGAGACTGAGAAAAGGAAATTTTGTCTCTGGAGCACTCCACGCCTTTCGACTCGCTACAGACAAAAGTGGATCAAAAGGTGGAGACACCCAAGAGGTGGAGGGATGGGAACCAAATGCATCCAGGTAGACAGATTCATCCTCAGAAAGGGATAGCGACTGCCAGCCACCGCTCTAAGGATTTCCAAGACGTCTGAAAAGGAGACATCCTCATAGGCGGACCGTGGGAACCCTATCTAAAGTGATAGACTCGGGAGTCTAGATGCTTCCCTCTTACATTTCTTCTTCCAAGGGACTTCCTCTGAATGTCCGAGGGAGGTTTCGGAAGAAGTGGAGTCCTGGGGCACAGGTTCCCTATGCTTGGAGGCAGGAGGATGGTCAAAGGCAGGCACAGGCACCGAGGGAGGAGGAGCCAATGGAGCCGTGGGTGTAGCAGTCTCAGGAGACAGCATGCTCATCACCTCGAATGCGCCACGGTTCTGAGTTGAAGGAACCACTGGCTCCGAAGAGGCCGGAGATTTCCTGTGAACCAGGAGTGACGGCTCCAAGGCTGATGTGGGAACAGAGGTCACCTGTGAAGATCTGAGAGGGACAGTGGGGTTGGACAAGGGTTCGATGCCATTTCCCCCCTCAGAGCTGGCAAGAGATCTTCAGTGCCTAGATCCCTCGATGGACTGAGACAGAGGAGATTGGAGCGGTTGTTGGAACTGATAAAGGAGAAGAAAGGGGAGCCGACGGTTCCACCACCACGACCTCCATGCTCTGAGACAGAGGAGATTGGAGCGGTTGTCGGAACTGATAAAGGAGAAGAAAGGGGAGCCGACGGTTCCACCACCACGACCTCCATGCACTCCAGCTCCAAGTTCAAGAGAGTTGAAGGAGGAACTGATGGAGAATCTGGATGGGCTGAAGGAGCCAATTCCTTATGGGCTGGGCTCAAAAGTAATTTAGCAAGTGCCTGTGACTTGAGGAGGAGCCTGCTGACCACTCTCTCCACATTGTGATCCGAAAGCCTGTAGGACCGAGAGGAGTGCGAAGAGGATCGGTGACTGCCCGCTCCAGGTTGCGGCAGAGGAGATTGTGGAGCAGAACGTACCGGCTCCAAAGGAGGAGACCTTGTTCTCTTACGGGTCTGGGCTGGCTCCAAGGAAACAGATGGAGCCACCGGAGACTTAGCTTTGTTGGAGCCAATGCTGGGAGCCAACAGAGCCGAAGGTTTTTCAGTAGTTTTTGTCTGTGCCGAACTCGGAACTGACGGCTTGGTGTTTAGCTGGCTGAAGACACTGAGAAGAAGAATCTTGAGGGTTCTTCAGAAGGCCACGCAAACTTAGCTTATTTCTTCTCAGGTGCGGGACTCTAGAACTGAAAGCATGACAGATCAAACAAGAGTCCTGCAGGTGAACAGCCCCTAAATAATATACACAAAACTCATGTGCCCGTCCGTAAGGGACATTTTCTGGCAACACGAGTCACATTTTTTTAACCGAAAGGGTTTTGACTCTTTAGACATGGTGACAAAAAGAATTTTTCACAGTACTAGAAAACCACAAAGTTTTCATGCCCTCTCCGCGGTTGGGTAGCGTTCGAAAGACATGCGTGCGTAAACGGGCATGCCTTCGTTGAAGGTTGGGCGTCGAGCTGGCACCTCAGCATTTCGTAAAAAAATCTACTGCCAATTATTAGCCGACCGGAGTTCCGCTGTGCCGACCCCTTACCCAGAAAAAGCCGAAAGAACAACAACTAGAAAAACAGAAAGCGATAAGCTAACAGCACACAACAACTAACTATAACCAGGCTGTAACAGCTAGTCCAAATAACAAAAAAGGAAGAACTTTTTTTTTTTTTTTTGAAGGGGAGAAGAAAAAAGGGGAGAGCCTCTAACAAATGGCGACTCCCCCGACAGGAGAGCCTCTAACTTAAACGGCTATCACAAAAAGGGTGGGGAAAAGGAAGAACCACCCTCTAATTTAAACAGGCTTGAAGGGGAAAGCAAGGCCTGAGGAGAAAACAGCCAAAAACACCCACAATAAGCAGAGAAAGGGGACGTTAGACTAACAGGGGGTAGAAAAACACACTAATGAGTCAATACAACAAAACCGTGAGAAGGATAACGATAAAAGTGAAAAATCACAAAGTGCTTAGCCTGAGCCAGTAGTCGCAATCTCGACGCTGCAAGTGGCAAACGAGATCTGGGTAGCTACCGCTAGGCATGTTGTGATGGGGTTTAGCCTCGAGCCAGTAAAAGCTCTCGAGCTATAGTAAATCATCTGATTCGGCGCCAAGGATCAGCTCCGAACACCAACCAGCAAGAACGAAGGCGAGATGGGACAACATAACAGAGTTTTTCAAGACAAAAACTCCAGATCACATTTAGCAGAGGGCTCAAAGGAATAATGTATCACAACTTGTAATACTAAGTTCAGATCCCAAGGAGGCGTCAGAGTTTTGAAAGGGGGTCTTAACAAAAGTTTGCCTCTTAGGAACGATTTACAAAGTGTATGAAAGGCTAAAGAACGTTCTAAACAAACGTGAAAATTAGAAATTGCAGCCAATTGTAATCTGACGGTGGAAAGGGAAGTTCCAGCATGAAAGAGAGAGACACTACAAAGTCTAAAATATACTCTATAGAAGCAGAAAAAGGATCAGTTTGTTTTTTTGTGGGCCCCAATGGTAAATCTCTTCCATTTGCTAGAGTACAGTTTTTGAGTGGAAGGTTTATGAGCCAACAAACGGATGTGGCGTACTGGGGAGTATATATTAAGATGCCTGGCAACTAATGGAACTGGAGGAACCAAGCTGTCCTTGCAGTTCAAAATGTCTAGGTGAACAAGTTCATCTGGATGGGACAGAAGATCTGGGATCGGGTCCAGAATCTAAGGGCGTCGAATCAGATTAGGCAAAAGGAAGGGGAACCAAATCTATAGAGGGTGAAAGGGTGCAATGAGGATTACCGTGCTTTTTAACCAGAGTGCTTTCTGCAAGAATTTCGGAATAAGAGGTATTGGGGGAAAGGCATACAGGAGACCAACAAGCCAACTGTGGAGGACAGCGTCTCTGGGTGACTTCCTGGGAGGGGGAATCAGGGCAAAGTAATTGCTGCACTTGTTTAGGGGGGAAGCAAACAGATCACAGCAAGGTTGACCACACTGATGGAAGATCGTTCTCACCGCTGCTTTCCTGGATTGCGAGACCACTCATTAGGCTGAAGGATACATCCGCTCAGCTTGTCTGCAATCACACTGGAATTCCCAGAAATGTGTGTTGCTATTAGAAAGCAGGCAGAAGAGATTGCCCACTGCCACACTCTTGAGGGCTTCTCAATATAGGGGATAAGACTTGGTTCCTTCCTCTTTGTTAATGTAACAAACAACTGACATATAGTCTGTTTGAAATTCAATTGTCCCCTGAGGAACAGCTGTCTGAAAGGCCTGCAGTGCTAGAAGCACTGCTCTTAGCTCTAGGACACTGATGTTCAAGTTGGCCTCTAATGGGGACCAATTACCTTGGACAGTCTTGTGCATAAAATGCCCCCCACTCCATCTGAAAGGTGTTCGTTGTCACTATGGCCATGGGCTCTGGAAGAACAAAGGGGCAACCGTGGAGAATTCGGTATCCATCCACCACAGAAGATCCCTCCCTCTTGCAATCACTGGTGGATCAGAATTTCGTCTGACAAACGCTAGTGAAGGATAGACCACTGACAAGCTAGTAGCCATTGCAGAATTCTCATAGAATACCTGGCTAGAGGTACTAGAGCTACTACTGATGCTGCCATCGACCCTAGAGTTTGCAAAACTACTCAAGCTGGAATCCTCTATGGATTATCTTTTGAACTTGTACCATTATTCATAAAGTCTCTGGAGGGCGGAAGGAGTGCTATAGTTGTCTTCGTATTTAGTACAGACTCTATGAATTCTAAATTTTGCACTGGTGTTAAATGTGATCCCTCTAGATTTACCATAATCCCCCAGATGAGCACAGATAGTGAGTGTGTAATCTCTGGCTCCTATCAAATGATGCCTGGTCGAAGTGGTTACAAACCAGTTGTCCAAGTACAGAAACAAATGGAATCCTTACAGTCTCAAATGAGCTGCTACTACTGCCATGCATTTGGTGAACACCCTGGTGGCTGTAGTGAGACCAAAGGGCAGTACTTTGAATTGGTAATGACTGGCCCCTAGCCAGAAGTGGAGGAACTTTCTGGGGCATTTTCCATTTTTATATGTTAATACGCATCCTGAAGATCTATTAAGCACATGAAGTAGTCTTTCTTCAGAAAAGGAAGAATAGATTGGCAACCAAAGTTTAGATGGTCACAGTACAAACAGACTTGTTTAGCACACTGAGATCCAAAATCAGTCTCCAGTCCCCTGTCTTTTTTGGCACTAAAAAGAATCTAGAGTAGGTTCTGGATCCTTTCTGGCCTGGTCTGGCAGGACTTCTTGTAGGACTCTTGTCCAGATGTTTTGAGTTTCTTGCACTGCAGAATCCCTCCGATTGGGTGAAACATCAGAGATTTTCTTGAGTACAGGGGGAGGGTGAGAAAAGGGAAGATGTAGCCTTTGGATACAATCCATTGCACCCAAGAATCTTATGTTTAGCCAGGTGTTTAGGTCCAAGTGTCCGACTGCCTCCAGAGGAAGACAATTGGGCCTCTCTTCAGGAGCGCTCAAAAGGCTTCTCTGGAAAGGAATCCCTGAAGCCCTGGTTTTGCAGACCAACTCTGCTGCAAGGGTGGCATCTTCCGTTTTGGTTCTCCCCTCTACCTCTGGGAGAAATGCCTCCACGTGTATCTTGGGAAAGGCCTTCGGGATTTTTTGAACCACATTTTTCCACTACTCCTTTGATTCCTTGGAAAGGACTTCTGGGGGGGGGGATGTATGCACACAGCAGTAAGGGCCTTACCATCCTTCTCCCACCTGGATAAAGTCTCTTTCACTTTAGGGCCAAACAAGATGTTCCATCAAAGGGAACATCGATAAAAGAAGACTTAAATGGTTCTGAAAGTCACATAGACACATCCAGGTGTGTCTCCTTATGGCTACACCTGTACCCACTGCTTCTGGAAGTTCCTTCAGCTGTATGAGCAATCATTCTCATGGATGAATTAGACACAAACTCCAGGGTGGCTAGCTGGGAAGCCACTTTCTCTTGGACTCCCTCAACTACAGCTCCTGCCAGGATGTCTGACAATTCCTTAATCAGATCCCACTGGAGTCTCCTGAAGTGTGCCAAAAAAATCAAGAACCTTATAGTGAAGGTCGATGAAGTGCAGACCCACTTCCCAAACCTGTCCATAGCCCGGGACTCCCTTTTGGGCAGATGGACAGAGGAACTCTCCTCATGGAGTTCATTTTTGGTGACTGCCACTATGACTATGGCACCCACAGCTAATTCCTTGGCCCAGAACTTCTTATCCTCAGGGGAGACGATATTTTATCAGGTCTCTTAGGGATGGGTTTGATAGTGTCCGGAGCCCTCCACGGCCACTGCAAATTCAACTGAATGAGTTCATCAGCAGGTAGGGTCACCCAAGAAGTAGACGTGTGGGTGCCAAAAGCCTACAGGTGGATAGATTCCTCAGAGGAAGGATTTTGGCACTCCCTAGAAATTTTAAAGAGAGGGGTGGATGGATGTCCACAAATCTTCAGGAGGTGACCTTTGAGACCCTTTCCCCCTCATCGAAATCTGTGTCCTCTAACAGATTCCTGGGGGGAGGGGAATTTTTTTCTGAGAGACCTCCTCAGGTGGATAATCTGGAGAGGTATCAGAAGATGACAGAACCTGAGTATGGGGAACCTGAGACTTCAGCACCCAATGTCCCGGTGGAGAGGCAGGAGGAATAATCGAGCTACAGGGGGTGGGTACCTGTTCCGAGGGGAAAGGCATCGACTGAGTCACCATGAGACAGCCCTCTCCATAGCCGTGCAGGCCAGTCCCCCCTGAAGAGGAAGAGAATCCGGAACCAAGATAGACTGCCTCAGGACCAGGGTCACTCCCCTCTCCAAACAGCCAACCCTTGAGACAGAAGCTGGTGCCGAGGTAACTCGATCTGAAGCCCTGAGAAGCAAGGATGGCTCCGGAAAACCTGGAGTCAAGACCTGCCCCCATGGCTCCAAGAGGTCCCCAGTTCCAAAAATCACTGATGATCTCAGAGTAACTACTGGTTCCAAAGATGTGAATAACTCCGGAGCTGGTGCAGTAAGTGCCCGGAGATCTGGAACAGATGACTCTAAGACCTTGCAGGAAGTTAGAGAAGGAGCAGGTAATGGGGTTAAAGACGTCTCGGTTCCAAGACCCAAAGGGATCAAAACCGAAAGGGGGCCTGAAAGTCCACTAGCCCATAGAATTTTATGGAGCAGACAGATGAAGTTGAAGGGGACTTCGGCCTCTGCAGAAAAACTTCTCAAAATTCTCCAGTAAAAGATCACTTGTAGGTGAATAAGCTGTCCTATGAAAAATGTCTTTAGTCAGTAGGTGGAGCAGTAATTTCTTTCCTGCAATGGGGTCTTCAAAGTCGATAGACTTGAGATAACAATTGGTGACAGAGTAGTTGTCGACACCTGTTGTCTTAGAGGCAGAGGCCTGCAGTTCCATAGACAATTTCATAACCAAGGATTTCAATTTCTTTGCTTTCGGAACAGAGAGGTCAGAACAGAGAAACTTATTTTCTTTCCTTTGTCCACTGAAGACAAGGACAAAGGGGAAGAAATATCAGTTTTTGCATTGTCCAGAGAAGATAAGGCTCCACTAAAAGCGGAGGGAAGCAAGCCTTTCAAAATAAGCTTATTGTGCCTTCCAACAAGGGCTCGATGGCTAAAAGCATGTTATATATGCTGCAGTCCTCTTTAAATGGTGAGGACCAAGGCAATAAACACAGGTAGAAATTTTATGGCTGCACTTCTGGCACTTTTTAAAGCCAAAGGGGGGTGTTCAGGCACCTAGGCGGTGCGACACCCCCCTGTGAGACAGCTGGATGTGGACACATGGCAGGTTGGCAGTTTAGCTGCAGTGACAAATGCCTGCAGACAATTCCCTGTGGGAATAGAGGAACCCCCTGCACCCTAACCACAGGTGGGAGACACAAACTCCCTTAGTGATGCACTCTACACCCCCCTAGAAGCCATCTACACCCCCCTAGAAGTCATCTACACCCCCCTAGAAGCCACCATGTGCAACTGTCAGTGGAACATGTGCCTGGCATAGGATGCCAAGTGGGCATGAAAGTGTTCATGTGAAACCTGTGTGCTGTGGGCAAAGCCTTTATTAACACAATATGTAAAGTGATGTGTGCAGTGCTTGGTGCATACGAAACCCAGATATAATCACAACTTATAGAAATGTGCCACAGCACTGAGAAAATCCTGCACATCACTGTAGTTACACTTATGTTGCAAGATGCGCTTTAGACGACGCTCCCTTACAAGAGCCTTCCTACATGGTGTCACAGGCATCCCCCTCAAAAGAGACTCCCATTGGGTATCTGTCAGGTTCTGTTCCTGTTGCAAAACAGACAGAAGGTCGGATAGCTGCACAATAGGGCATCCCAGTAACACCTTCAGCCGACGATGCCATGCCTCTACCTGGTTATTAGTCCGCGGGAAGTCCATGTCAGAGACATCACACACATTCCAAAACCTCAAAGGTTAGGATGATGGCAGTCGTTGCTGTGCAGAGCAGCGGGATGCATACTTGCGTGGTCGGCCTCGCACATAATGATGATCCAGAAATACACCAATAGGCTGTGCACAGTCTGGTAAAGTAGCCACGATGTCCAGAAATGCAGGGACAACATTTTCCACTAGTAAGAATGCTAATGCAATTAGCTTGCGTATGGCAATTGAGAAAGCAATGTCCGTAACATAGAGGGCCACAAGGTGGTGATGCTGGATCTGGCGCCAAATGATCTGTGCGAAATGGAAAAGGCACCCCTTCATAATACTCTTAGGGAATGCCTTAAGGCTGGCACGGATCGCTGCCTTCTCAAAATCAGTCATAATATACTGTGGAGCCATGGTGCACCCCTGTTCTGTGGCCATACCCTTCAGTATCTCCCACATACTGTTGTATGCAGACTCTGACTTCCTTGTCATGAGACAGTACACCAGGGGGACAAATCCTTGTTGAAGTGGGGGTGCCAATCCAGCCATGTAATGTACACAGCTGGCGACATACATCAGCCTGTGTAGGGAAGGTGCCATCCCAAAGAATGATGTCAGATCTGCACAGATCAGTCAGATTCTGTGACGTTGTAAGTAGAACAAAAGAATCAGTCCCATCCATATCAGACCTTCTACGGAGGATAAAGCTGCCACTACGCAGTGGATACTGGCTGACATCAATATCTGCGAGTGATACTTGAGGTGTGGTCATGGATGCCCATGCCCTCTGCCGTACTCTGGTTATGCTACGACGGAGGGTGGCACGGTAAGGCATCTCTTGTAGTACATTGTCATCCGCTGAGCCTAGGGGACACTGCATTACCAGGCTTGGCAAGTCATTGCCGGTTACTGCCCTCTGCCGCAGTTCTGCTCGCAGTGTAGCCACTTGGGCTATTGTTGCATCTGGCCAGTGCTGGTGTGGCAGTGATTTAAGCAGTTCCTCCCTCTCATCCTGACGAATAGTGATGGCACGACCTCTGCAGGCCTATACTCTCCGCTCAGTACATGCC
The DNA here is from genome assembly GCF_019279795.1 of Protopterus annectens. NCBI lineage: Eukaryota > Metazoa > Chordata > Ceratodontiformes > Protopteridae > Protopterus > Protopterus annectens. The sequence goes on along the minus strand of NC_056737.1, from coordinate 516,159,676 downwards.
CAGTATACCTCCACTACCAGCACTGGTTTGCCCCGTTGGATGAGCACTGTGCTGTATCTGTTGCCAAGCTGACCAGGGCTATACAGGTACATAGATTCCATCATGGTTACACCACTTGTTGATGGCCTCTCAGTATCCATCACGGCCAGTGTAGCTAGGAACAGGATGTAGACACGTCACTGGTACAAGTCACTATCAGATGTTAGAATAGTTGCTGTACACCGCCTTGTGTTGTACCCTGTGAAGTAGCGCTGCCTGCCACAGTTCCCTGTGCAGCTGTCTGTACTCCACCTTGATCTGACTACCCGTTCTGCTAGGGTTTCACTATGTGCAGTTCACACAGCCATAGGTCTGACAAGTGCTTGTAGTCTGGTAGGCATCTACACGACTTGCTTACAACACAATTTGTGTGTGTACTGAACAGGTCCCCTTTAACTCCCAGCTGTTCCTGCCGGCCAATCAGGGTGTGGGGCCTAGTCTCAGTTTCAGTGACAGAGGTTACATAGGGAGGTTACTCAGTGTTGAACCCTTGTCTGCCTAGATGGGCCTGCATACTTCTGTACCCCAGCTCCAGCAAACAATGGATGGGTTTGGCAGCCCCTGCAATAGTAGACAAAATTGCTAGCACCAAATGCAGTGTAAATCAACAAAATGAAGCTATTAAGTTAAATAAACAAGTATTTATTAGATATAACAAACAACCCAGACCGGTTTCAGCCAACAGGCTTTCCTCAGTGGGAAATTAAAATAATAGCAGATAAGCAGTGACACACACACACACACACATATATATATATATATATATATATATATATACATATATATATATATATACACACACATATATATATATATATATATATATATGAGAGAGAGCATGAGTCATCCAATAGGATTCTTCCCAAAGTGATCTTCCCAACATTCAAATTGTTTCCTGTATGGAAAATAAAGAGAATATAAAAGTTATACAATGAATCACATAGTTACTGTCCATTGTGATAAATAAAAATTAAAATATACATATAATATTGTTATAAATGATCATTTAAACCAGGTAAAAACAAAGCACCCAGTTTAATGATCCAATACTTCTCTTTTTTAGTGAGAATAGAATGCCATCCTTGTTTATTAGATCTATCACCAAGAATTCTGTCTATGATGCTGAACTGGAATCTGGCTGAGTTGTGTTGTATACAGTGTCTAAATAGGGCACTGGTCTCCCTCTTGGTTCGTATGTCGCTACGGTGCTCAGACATACGTAATCAGAGTGGTCGTGAGGTCTGTCCAACATAAAATGAACCACATGTACATGTTGCAAGGTATACAACCCAATCACTGTTACATGTACATGTTGCAAGGTATACCACCCAATCACGGTTACAATTGCCAAAGAATTTCATGTCAAAAATCCTATCAGTATTTTTACTAATGAAATGTTTTGATACAAAAATATATGGACATGATAAACAGTGACCACATTGGTAGGTACCTCATAGTTTGTCACCTGTCATGGTTAATTGATGGTGTATTGTTCTAAATGAACTGACCCTTTTGTTATGTGAAAAAAATGACCCAAGTGTCCTCCCTCTCCTGTATCCATACTTACATGCATCACCACTCCAGGGTATAAGCTCCTCATTGGCAGTAAGAATGTTCCAGTGTTTGGACATAACATTCCTGATTACGTTGATGTTGCGTCCAAATGTTGTGATAAACCGGATAGATTCATCCTGTTCAGTCGGAGTCTTGTCACGGTATCTAAGAAGGGAAGTTCTGGTGGAACTGATAGCAGTTTGTTGGGCACCCCGGATGTCAGGCTCCTTGTAACCCCTAGCTCGGAATCTGTTGGCCAGATCCTGTCGGGATTCTTCATAGTCACTGTCTGAGGAACAAATTCTGCGAATCCGGAGGAACTGAGATTTGGGTATATTTCGGATGATGTGGTTTGGATGCATGCTCGTTGCATGTAGTAAATTGTTATACTGGGGGTATTTGCGAAAAGTTTTACTTTGTAAAGTGTCATATGGATTTCTGGTTATGGTCACATCCAGAAAGTTAATTTGATTTTTATCATGAGTAGAAGTAAATTCAATACCCCATTTGTTCTGATTTAGGTATCATACAAATTCTGCCAAATATTCCTCATCAGAACACCAAACCAACCAACAATCATCCAAATATCGACGCCAAATATCAAGTTCCTCAAGATACAAGTTCTGTGCAGTCTCATAAATAAGATGTTCCTCAATGTATCCCATAAATAGGTCTGCATATATGGGAGCAAAAGATGCCCCCATGGCGGTGCCTTTAAGCTGCCAATAGCATTCTCCCTGAAAATAAAAAACATTTTTGTTGAGAACATGTTCCGCCATGCAGACCAAAAGTGAGTTAAAGCCTATGGGATAGAGTTGAGCTTTGTCTAACCAAAACTTAAGGGCTTCCAATCCAGCCCAATGTGGTATACTGGTGTATAGAGCCTTGACATCCAGGGTGCAGAGTAGCCAATCAAGTTCTAGTTGATTGTCAGCAATAATATGTAAAAATTGTGTGGTGTCCTGTATTCTGGCACGAATCAGGCTTAGTAGTGGTTTAAGATGCAATGTGAGAAACTCAGATAATGGTTCCTTCAGTGAACCCATTCCAGATACAATAGGTCTTCCAGGAGTATAATGTTTGTTTTTGTGGATCCTGGACTGTCAGATGTGTTTTCACGGTATCGGATATGATACCCTCCGAAACTGCCAGGTCCAAAAAATTGTCAATTTCCCGCTTAAAATTAGGAGTGGGGTCAATAGGCATTTTCATGTAATAGGAAGGGTTGGAAAGTTGTCAATTTCCCTCCCCAAGATAAAAATCCGTGTCCATGATGACTACCGCCCCACCCTTGTCAACCTGAGTAATGACAATGTTTTTATTATCCCTAAGCTGTTGCAATCAATGCCTGTTGTTCAGTATTCGTAAGATTATGTTTCAAGGGTGAAAACTTGAAAACTAACCCAACTTAAAAAGTGTATATCCCTACATACAGCTTGTTGAAAAACAGCTACAATCCGGTTCATAGGTGGTACAAAGTTGAATTTATGAAATTTTAATTCATTAGATCTTTGAGAATCAGACCTGGATCCAAAGAAAAGTTTGAGTTTAATCCTGCGGCAAAAATTGTTAATATCATTAACCATGTCAGATTCATCGACAAAAAACCCAGGAACAAAGTTCAGACCTTTATTCAACACTTTCTTTTGATCCTCTGTTAAAACAGTTTGAGAAATGTTAAAAATGTTACCATCTATTGTCTTACAAGTGTTTTTATGAGACCCTCGACTGTATAGATCTTTGTACCTTCTATGCTTTCTCCCTTCCCTCCTCCTAATGTGTTTAAAGGGTGGGTCTGACTCTGACATTTTGGGGACCGGGGATTCCCCAGTGTTAGTCCATTCGGTGTCTGGAGTGGAGGAATCATCTGCTGATGTACTGCTGTACATATGAGACCCCTTTAATATGGATCTGGGTCTTTTTTTATAATTCCTACCAGTTTTCTGTCCAATGTCTAACATTTTTGGTGGTGTCAAAAGGTCGTCCCCTTTGATAATCGGTTACGTCTCTGTTAAATTTTTTGTCCTTAACCTGTTTTTCAAACAACAAAAGTTCTTTTGACAGCGTATTGAGGCATATAGAGAATTGTGAATGACCCTCATAAACTTTGACTTCCCCACACAGGTCACCCACTTCTTTAATGTTAGTTTCAATAGTTTGTTCATAGTATGAACTTAATATTCGAACAAAGTTCATGGATGCCTATTGTTGGGCTAGATACCATTCGTTGGTCAAAGTTTCATCTATTTTGCTTACTAGAGGTCGAGTTTTAATTTACAAACCCCTGGGGGTCATTTCCTCGTTTATATAGGCTTTAAAAAGCCTTAAATGCCAGATGTTTGATCTCAAGCTTTTCATGCTTTAACTGAGTTTATGAAAACCATTGTTGCAGCCGTCAACTGGATCTGTTAGTTGTGGAGTACCATCCTCATTTGGTATGCCAAAGACACCAATATCATTTTTGTCGGCACAAAGCCCTTGAAGTATTGTTTCTAGATCCATGACAATAAGCTGTAGAATAATGGGTCTATTCAGACCACAGAAAAAAAAAATATTTGTATATGTAGAAACAAATCAGAAAAAATGGTATATGCTATAAGCTGTCAAAGGTACTGAGACAGAACCCCCTATATCTATTATCCAATAAACTAAACCGACTTATCAGAGGGGCAGTCCTAATA